>NC_067148.1:47982754-48282754 GCF_903995435.1 Acomys russatus | reverse complement strand
ATATCTTTTGTATGTGGCAGGGAAACTTCACCCATGAAATGGGAACAATCAGGTTGCCTAAACAAGGCCTTCTTATGACACTACCAGTTGATGTGTCAGTATGGATCAGAGTTTTATGGTTATCCAAGTGGAGGAGGGTCAGAAGGGGTGCAAGTTTTCCTCCTTGGTCTCCAGGTCACACAATGCAAGAGGAGAGTCTCTTGTGGTGAGAAGACTGGGATCAGGGTAGAGTCCTTTAAAAAAAAACCGAGGGAGGGGCTGTTCAAATATAGTCTCCAGGCAAAGAATTCCTTAGTTTGAAAGTAATATGTAAATACATGAGCATAAATGCCGTGGTAGGAAGTTGGATTCCAAACTTAAACATAAAGTGAGTGTGTGTTGTGGGGTAGCTAAGCAGGGATGCAGGAGTGTCATAGAACAGGGAAAAGAGGCATCCTAGAAATCAGTTTAAATGTGTTCTAACAATGGGATGATCCTAAGCTTGAGTGAGAAAGACTTAGAATTGATAGCCCAAATGTATTCCCATAAAAGACTGTTTCAAGGTTGTCACTGGGTTAAAAGACGAATTGGAAAAGATAGTTCCCGGCACATATAGAGGAGCTCTTTCTAGGAGATTTACTCTAAAGGAGAGCAAATAAATCCATAGGGGTTTTATTGTTGTTTGCAAGATAGCGCAATCCTGGAAACAATCAAATAAAAGCAGGAAATGAAGGAAGAGAGAGGTAAGGTCTGTCAGCATAAAGTCTTTGACTAGGCCAGAAGGTAGAGAGTGCTGACGACTGCATCTAAGGAACCCATTGCCCCCCCAGTGACTGAGGGAGGGAATGTATGCCAAGGGGTGCAAGAGACTAAAAGATGTGGTGAGGGGAAGACCAAAATGTCTCCTTTGATAACTTCTATTTTGTGAAATATGAAACGAAGAGAAGGAAGAACCATTGAGACTTGAGAGAAAAGGAACAAAAAAACAAAAAAACAAAAAAAAAGGAAGGGGAAATTTTCCCTTTCCTGTCTACTGGCCAACCTCACCAGACTCTGCCCTTGGCCTGCACCAACAGAGAAGAGTAGAGAGCTACCCACCCTGTTGATTTTCCACACCACTGCTCCCTTATATAATTAAGAGGTGACTGCATGTTCCAGAAAGGTGAACAAAGGATTGTCTTCTTAGTTTTACTTTGAAAATAGTTTTCAAACTTTGTTCAGTACACAAATACTTCCCTCCCTCGTCCTTCTGTCCCTCATTGTTTCAGTCACATCGTTGTGGCACTCACTCTGACTTCAGCTGAGACGAAAGTGTCCCTCTACGCCAGGCACAAACTCTTTGCAGGTGCGTTCACTTGAAAAATCCAGAAGAAAGGAAGTGCCTCTCTGTAGTTTTTTTTCACCTCATTTTCTTTAATCTCATATTAATCTGCTCTATTCCTTATTCACTGCTTTATACTGTGGTCTCATAACTATTCCATTCCTGTAAAAACAGGACAGAAGGTTTAAAAATGCGAGTGAATCACAGTATAAAACATGCAGTGATGCCACAATTCCTTTTTGTTTTGATTATATAATGTTAGGACATAAATATGATGAAGTTCACACTATAGCGCATTCCAATCCCCAAAGCATTCTGTGTTTAAATGGAGAAGCAACGTGAAAACCACAGAGGTGAAGAACTCTTGGATGTGTACCTGATACCTCTTAAGTGTACTCTCCAGTGGGCAAAATGTTTACCCTCACACGAGGAAATATATAATCAGTTGGCCAAAGAAACAGAGCATATTTGAGTAGCAAGTCATACTTTGAGTAAGTCAACATACTCCTCACACAGAGAATAATGAAAATAAGAACGTTGCTCAAAACAATCTACTGAGTTTAAGAGCATCCTAGAAGCTAGGGCCAGAGGAACTTAAATAACAACCAAAAGATAACAAAGGGCATTTTCCTGATCATGCTTAGGGTGAGCCTCACACACCTGTGACTTATTTCCTACTCTGTCCTGTAAATAATGTATAAGACTGAACACCTATAGCAGATAGAAAGCAAAAATGGCCCATGCCCAGCTTCCTTTGGAGCTACCTGTGTAAGTAAGACAAAGTTCAGGCACGAGAAATGGACTGAGTCTCTCCAAGTCTTTCAATATCTATGCAAAGCCTGTTAGAAAAGAAAAGCATGCTTTCTCCTGGATAGCCATATGTGTTGGTTGTATGAACTGAAGCCAGAGTGTGACTTCCAAGTCACAAATCCCTGGGAATTAGGGGCCCACACTGAAGTCAGCAATCTGCCAAGGAAAAAACGGGACTGTGATCACTAAGAACAATGCGAACGGTGAAAAGACTCCATCCTGAACTTGACACATGAAACTAGTAACCTGTAAGGGTGGAGTTTCCTAGAGACCACTCTCTCCTGTGGAAACTACCAAACTGAAAAGATTGCTATGAGTTCATTTATATTTGCATTCCTCGTAGATTCTAAATTTAACCTCTCATAACACTAAAGTACTCTTTAGCCAGAACCCTGTATTTCTGAGTCTATGATGATTTTAACAAATACTATGCATTTGACTTGCCCATTGTTTCATAAATGCTTTTTGTTTTGTTGTTGTAACATTTTTTCTTTGAGACTTTCAAAGGGATTTTATCATATTTACCCACTCCTGTTGCTTCTAGCCTCTATCCACCCTATGTTTCAGGAGAGGGAGAGTCTGAGGCTAGCATAAGCTGGGAAATATGTAAGCTGTACCATAAGAATGCTTTCGCTTTTGGTTGTGACATAATTGATACAAAATGATCCGTCACGAGCAGAATCTTATTTTGTGTTTATATCAACGAAAACTTGCCTGTGGCAACACAGTTGGAGAAGACACATTTCTACAAAGGAAATTGGCAGAGGACTCATATCAATGTATATAATAAACATCTACAGGTCCATAGAAGAAAAACTAAAAAAAAAAAAAAAAATCAACCATACATGGAAAAACACATAAGCAAAAAAGAATATGCAAGTGACACAAAGGATTAAAATTATCACTTTATAGTTGGGCATACTAACCCATACCTACTACCATCATACTCAGCAGACCAAGGTAGGAGGAATAGTGACAAAGGCTAACATAGACTACAGTGATTTTAAGCTAGCCAGGATTGTGTTATAAGAAACATGTCTTGCACGGGATGGAATAGCAACTGAGATGTAATATGAATGATTTTATTTTTCAATAAAAAATAAAGATTATTGAAAAAAAGAAACATGTCTCAAAAACCAAAAAAGAAAGCTTTATCTTGGAAATACAAATGAAAATTCTCAGCAGTCATCATAAAATACCCAGCAGACTAACATTTAAAAGTTGGAAAGAAGGTAAAATAACTGAAATTTAGCACATGCTACCTACTCTGAATGCAAATTATACAATCACTTTAGAAAACAAGAGTAAAATTGTTCATATATTTATATATATATGAAAACATAATTTTATTTCATAACAATTCATAATGATAAAAACTATAAGCTATTAAAATGTTGGCGAATGGACATTTTATAAATAGAATGTACATTCATACAATAAGCAATATACAGTGGAAATACCCTACACTCATAGCCTCAAATATTTTTAACTTCTCAAATATGTTAAATGAATGAATCCAGGCACAAGATAGCACACGAAGCCATCCCTTGTGTAACAATCTCAGAGACACGTGCAGCTAATCTGTACCTTCGAAAGTCAAGTGAGGGCTAATCTACGTGGAAGGATGTAGAGACTGGAGGATGAGCAGAAAGACTCGCCGGAATCAGCCATGTTTCCCTTCCCTGGTGGGACAGTTGTTGCCATCAGTGAAGATTTCTCACCTCTACATTTATGTGAACTTACTTTTGTACTTAGTATTTCAACAAATAGATATGAGAATAAAAAGTATATGCTGGCTTTTTATCCCTTTTCATAATTTAGCTATGTTTTTATTATTACATATACACTATGGAATACTACTCAGCTATTAAAAACAACGAATTCCCGAAATTTGTGGACAAATGGATTGAGCTAGAAATGATCATAATGAGTGTGTTAACCCAGAAGCAGAAAGACTCAAATGGTATATACTCACTTATATCTGCATACTAGCCCAAGGGGCATGTCCCACGAAAGCCTTCACTTACCAGGAAACTGGGACAGAGGGGAGGACATCCTATTGGGACTCTAGATGAGAGAAGCATGGGAGAATAGCAAAGTAGAAGGATCCAGAGGGTCCTAGAAACCTACAAGTAGAACATTATGATAGGCAGATTTGGGTCCAGGGGTCCTGCTCTAAGGCACCAGCCAAGGACAATACAGGCGGTAAACTTTAAACCCCTTCCCAGATCTAGCCAATGGACAGAACATTCTCCACAGTTGAGTGGAGAGTGGGGTCTGACTTTCACATGAACTCTGGTGCCTCACATTTGACCATGTCCCCTGGAGGGGGAGACCTGGTGGCACTCAGAGGAAGGACAGCAGGTTACCAAAAAGAGACTTGATACCCTATAAGCAGATACAGTGGGAGGAAATCCCCCTCAGGAACAGTCATAGGGGAGGGGAATAAGGGGAAAATGGGAGGGAGGGAAGAATGGGAGGATACAAGGGATGGGATAACCATTGAGATGTAACAAGAATAAATTAATAAAAAAAAAATTTTTTTAAACATCAAAAACATACGAGAGTTTTTTGCTTCTTCCCTCAGCACAATTGAGGAAAAGCTGGTATTACAGAGTCTAGACGTGTATATGGATCTAGTCCCAGTGTCTGTTCAATAGAGCACACATCTTACAAGATGACACAGCCTTATTTTCAGCAATACCTACAGCAATGTATAATACATTTCAAATTACTTGATAGTTAATACTCATGCCCTATTATATCCTGCTTTCGAATTTTACTTCACACTTAAGTTATTGAGAAAATATTCTCTTCTCACCCTCATAACTTCCACAGAAATTCCTAATAAGCCTTCATAATCAAGCTTTAATATTATCTACTGTGAAAATTTTTTATCATTTTGTTAAACATAAGAAATTGTTCTTTTATTTCTGTTTCTACTTATTTATAAATATTTTTAGTTTATATATATATCATATACAGTTACATTTATTTATATACTAGTGACTAACCAGTAATGTTACGATTCTTTTCTAGAGATATCTTCTATTAAACCTTGAACATAAGTTGAGTAGCAGTTTCCTTTGAGAAACTGCATTAAATGGTCTGTCTTGGAGGAAAGCTGTGGGATGTTAAAAGGGAGTAAAAATACAGGATGCTCTAAAATGTGGTGAAACGCTGGAACCTACAACAAAAGGCAGGAAGTATACAAGTCAACATTTCAGGAAGTCCCTGAAACTGACAAGATATTCTAAGTTCCTCCCTCCTCTCAAATACATGAGCTTTAAAGGCTGCTGAGAGATACTCAGCCAAACTGAGCTGCATGGAAGAAACACAGACCAGCTGAGCTACCTGTAAGAGGATCAGGCCAACTGGGATACCTGGAAAGGCAGCTCCCTTACCTATTGATTTTCCTGCAGTTTGTGCAGTGCATTCCATATTTCTATATTTTGTGAGGTACCACCGATGTTGGAGTACTTTTTGATGAAACAGCTGTCTTTGAATCATTTTGGCTTCTTTTTTATTTATTTATGTAATTTATTTAGATTGCATCTCAATTGTTATCCCCTCACTTGTACCTTCTTCCCATACCCGCCTCCCTCCCTCTTTCACCTTATTCCCCTCCTCTAAGTCTGTGACAGAAGGGGACTACCTCTCTCACCATATGATCACCAAGCTATATAGAGCAACAGTAATTAAAACATCATGGTACTGGCATAGCAATAGGCTGGTTGATCAATGGAATCATATCAAAGACCCAGAAATGAATCCACACACCTATGGACACCTGATTTTTGACAAAGAACCCCAGTCTATTCAATGGAAAAAGGATAGCATCTTCAACAAATGGTACTTGTCTAACTTTCTACATGCAGAAAAATGCAAGTAGATCCATATTTATCACCATGCACAAAACTCAAGTCCAAAGGGATTAAGGACCTCAACCTAAAACCAGAGACACTAAATCTTGTAGAGAAAACTGGGGAAGAACCTAGAGCTCATTTCACTTCTGCAAATAACAACTCACCCATATTCCTATGAGAAATAAAAATTGGTTCACCAAATTGGTACCCTTTATTACTTTGTTCTGTTGTTAACTCCCTATCTGGGTGAATAGATGTTTATTCAAGTTTCCCCAGACTGGTCTTTAGATGTAAAAACATCTAAAGAATGTTAATGCTATGTTCCGGTTGCTTCTCAGCATTTATGTATACTCAGCGCAAGTACACTTTGCTCATTGCAGAAGTTCCTGGGGATATTTCCCTTGGATAGCTTGCATATCGTACACCCTAGATTTTTCTGGTGCAACTATAGTAGAAAGTGTAATCCTCTCCTTCCTGTGTCATGTTGTCAGGTACTAACATTTATTCTCTTGAAAATGACATTTCAATAAACTAATATATTACCTTTATTTATTACCCACATATTCTACACAGTCTCCCAAAGGACCCACCTAATTATGACAAATTATGTTAGAAAAAAAGCATAATAGCCATAACAGTAATACTAAGAATGCTATATAAATTCTAAAGACACTATACAATATTTAACCTCTCTAAGTAGAAAACGCGTGGAAACATATAGCCCTGTCCAACTAACAAACTAGTAATCACAGTGTTTATACAATTGTATACACCATGCCACCTCCTGTTTGAAAAAATAGAAAACTAGGCGATATGTTTGCAGTCTTGGAATAGTCTTTCCAAATGCATGAAAACTAAAACCAAGGGTTATAGTCTTCTGCACCAGAAACTTTCTCACATGAAAGAACAGTGGACAAAGTGAAACTAATTAAAATATTTATCTAGTCATGCACATGCAGAGAGGTGCAGAGAGCATTAGGCTCGGAGTCAGATGGACCTAAATTTAATCTAGCTTCAGCACTTATTAGTAGTTTGAGTGACCTTGGAAAAGTTTTACCTGAAAAAAAAAAAAAAGATAATTATATACCTCATGCAGTTTTCATGAGGAATAAAAGAGATGATGCATTTAAAGTTTCCGTATACAGCCCAGCAAAGAGCCAGTTCTTTAATAAATGTGAGGTGTTAAGAATGCAGTACTTTCTTGATAAATATCACATTGAAGTTTTACTGTTTTCATTTTTTTTTTTTAGAAAATCTATCATTGTCAATATTTCCAAGAGTTTTTGAATTTGTCACTCTGTTTAAAATCACAGGTTTCTTTCATTCACGGTCAAACTCACATATGCGATCATCATTCAATTCCCATCCATTATGTTGAGCAAAATTATTTTCCCAAAGTGATCCACCTTTAATCCAGTCATAAAGAGTTAGCCATTCTCAATTTTAATTGACAAATCTAATTACTGTGATGAGTTTATTTATAGGACTATTCAATATCTATTGATAGTTCCTTGACCTTGAAGAATATCATCCAATTAACATGGCAATATGTGTTAATGGATTTTTAAATTACTTCACACTGGATAAAAGGTGAAAGGAAAAAGGGAAAATCATTTCCAGAGAGAGGAATCACAATTTATGAGAACAAGTCTTATATATCTGTGCCGGATGTGCTGTGTAAGGGTTTACTTTGAGTTTATTCCATATTAGGAAACTATGTTATTTATGTGGTAGTACATTTTGGTGCTGTTTTCAGGAAAGATTACTTAAACGCAAGCAACAAAATGTCTACATAAATGTGTGTTTGAAGTTATGCTTTTCTTTTAGAATTCAAAAGAATTAATTCATTCTTTCAGGACAGAAGCCTTGAATTTGATTGATGTATTACAAATCAACTCTGTAAAACACATGCAATGCAAAGCGAAGACCTATCATAAAAATGAAGAAAACCAGGGAAGCAATATTTGCACCCTAGGGAAGGAGGGGCTGCCATCCAGTTGCCCAGTCAAACTTTCTCTTTTCCTTCTTCATATGCCTCGCTTTGTATATTAAACCTGATTTTAGATGCATAGTGAAAATCATAGACTATCAAATTCGTAAGCACTTCGGGTAACTGATATTACACAACTCATTTCCAGAAAAACAAGAAAAATCACTGAGAAATTATATTAAGAAGTAAAGCAGCAACCTTGATTAATTGACTCCAGTTTTCTGTTTTGCTTCCATATCTCATTTCATTATATCATGAATTTCTCCAAGATGGATTCCTTGTCCTCTGAACTAAATTATGTCTCTATCAAAAATTTATTTGTTGAAATTTCAGTCCTAGGCTTTTAAAAACATGACTGTCTTTGGAAATAGGATCTTGGACAAGGTCAATAATCTGAAATAAGTTAAATAGGTAGTCGCAAATCCAGTGTGACTGACGTTCTTATCAAAGGATGAAGAGAAGCCAGGGTGTGTGTGCTCAGAAGAAAGGTCATGATAGCACATAGTAATAAGGTAGCTACCTCAAAGCCAAGAAAAGCGGCAGCATGAGGATGGCCGGGCCAGGTGAAACACAGTTTGTTAAGACCCTTCAGAACTGTGAAAAATAAACTCGGGTTGTTTAATCCACGCAGTCTTCAGTTATTTTTCTATGACAACCTGACAGAGAAGTATACTGTGTGTACCTCCAGTGCCCACTACTGTAAATAGTACACAGTAGGTGCTCAATATACAAAGGAAGAAAGCAATGACTAAAAAGAATTGAGAAGAAGAGGAGGTACCCAGATATTGAAAGTATTGCCTTCACCGTAATATCTCCAAATATCAATGTGTTTTCCACTAAAACCAATGCTATGCCTCTCAGTTCTAAAACTGTTGGGATTCTTTTTCACCTTTTGAATGTGCCTGTGCACATCCAAAGTTTCATGTTTATTTATTATTATACACCTGCAGGACAGTAATTTTATTGAGCATGGGTCCTGTATCTAAACAATTTGAAATCAGCACTTATATCTGAAGAGAGGAAAATAGACTCAACACCTGTGAAGTCTCTATTTTGCTTCCAGCAATATTTTATGCATTCAAGTACCCTGCTCATCCTGAATAATAAAGATTTGCATACTTACTGCAGATTACCTTGTTCTGATATCTGGTATTTTAAAGATAGGAATGGGGAGGAATGCGAGGGAGACCTAAATATTTGCTTTTTGTTTGAATATTATACTTTCAGGCCAGAATTCATAAGAAAGGAAAAATTTGCCTCTAGAGCCCAGAGAACAGTCATTTACCTAGTATAAAACAAATTGCAAAGGATTGTTGGATTGGAACCTACCTCAGGTACAATGGAGTGTGGCAAACAGATGCTCAGTGAGGCTCATTGGCTATGAAGATGGAGCAGTCAAATGCACTCAAGCACAGTTCCAAAATTGTCCTTTATTATTCTGAAAGATGCCTATTTAAAAATGTATTCCAGAAGATACACTTTAAGACCATAGTTCCCCTGTCTAGAGTATGATGGGCTTGCAGAGGCATACTCAGAGCTAATAAAAATGGACGAAAATAGGAGACTTTGCTAGAGACCAAGTTTTAGGCCATGAAACTCAGAAAGCTGGACATCAAGTGGCTGGAAACCAGAGGTGTACTTATCTGTCTTTAAACCCAATAGCTCCTCCTTCAGTCCTTGATGTGCCTGTAGCCCTTTGGATGTTGCTGATGTCTTCCAGAATGCAATTTAGCTATCTAATGTTGTTACTTCTATACTTTGACATAATTATGACCTAACAATTGCAGAAATGGCAACTGTATGTCTCATGCTGTCTCCTAAAGCTATGAAACAATGTAAAGGGAAAGGTTGTGTCTATCTGTATATGTGAATATGTGTGTGTGTGTGTGTGTGATCATGTATACATGTACATTCACAAGCACCATATGTCTGTGTATGTATCTGTGTCTGTGAAACAAGATGCAGAGGAGAAAGAGTATGATCCACACTGCTATGTTAACATCCACACATTTATGCACAAGCTGCAATTCAACATAGAACTCCCCAAACCACCACAAGTCTTGAGAAATGCTGCATTTTGTACAATTAACCACTGGGTTTTTTTTTTTTTTTTACTCAATGTAACCTTCCTGTGTATATATGGGTCTGATTTTAACTTCTGGCAGTTATTCATAAAAATTAAATACATAGCTACCATTCTTAACAACAGGCAGGCAAGTTGATATACTGTCACTATCTAAAGAACAGATTACTCCCAAGCCATATTTCTTCCATCTCTGAACTACACATTATCATGTACTGCCATTTTCCCGCTCTCATTTCTACCTACTACAGAGTGAATAGTTTAATTTTATCTACTTTTTACTAGTGGTATAGCTTTAGGTATGTTGTCCAACTGCCCTTGGCCTCAACTTCCTCTTTCATAAAGTCCAGATAATAGGATCAGTATGAAAGTAAAAGAAGGCCTGCTGTTAATCACTTATAATTACTCATGTCTCACAATGATAACAATATAAGCTACTGATTATTACTAAACCCAATTATGCATTATGATATGGCATGCATTTCTGACATCTCCTCCCCCACTAAACCATATATGACTTGAAGCTATCTCTTCACACACTACAATATTTAATATAATCACTTTTCTGAGGAAAGAAATATTGGTTGGTTATTTCTTTAAAAAAAAAAAAAGAACTCCAAATATATTTTAAAATCATAAAAAGATGTTGAAAAGAATTGTCTGGAAATCAAGGTCACCCCCTGCTTGTCCTTGGCTCATTCTATATATTTAAATCACTGTACGGCCAGCACATTGCATGGGTCCATGCCAATTTGTTCTATGATCACTTATAATGAGTGTTTTCCAAATCCCAGACGTATAATTTCCTCTATGATTTATTCTAGCCAGTCTGCAGTACAACAGACAGGAACTATTCATGTCCTTTTCTTTTCTCCTTTAAAAAGACTAGGAGAGAGTTAGGGTTAGATGGAACAGTGGGTCCATGTAGGGCAGCCTTGTGTGGATGGAGCCCCTGGGTCTTTCGCACCTGCCTTTACTTCGATTTACAGAGGTTACATCACAAAGAACCAGACAGGGTGCTTGTAAAAATGGAGCCATTATTATCCCCATCCCTTTCTTCCCCTACCGTCCTTGTTCTTTTTGAAAATAAAGAGTAGGTTCTAGAAAGGGAGTATTACAAAACAGAACCCCCATATTTCACAGCTTGAAATTCAGAATTCTGAAACAGATAACACAAATAGAGTTTCACATGACAGACCAGCATAATGACTGTACCTCAGAACTTAGGGAGGCAGGCTCTAAGCATAGGAAGTAAAAGGCATGGCTAAATCCGAACTTCTCGTCCACAAATTACATTGAAATTTTTTAACAGAAACATCAGTCACTGACCAATCAAAATTACCCCCCATGCCAATGAGTTGTATATAGCTTCAATAGATTGTGAACAAATAGAGAAAGAGTATAAAGCAGTTTAAATTGACAATATTAATACCAGGGCTTTTCAGGGAATGTTTTAAAGGTTAAAAACAATAGTAGAATCTGGGCCACTTTCTTGTGTAGGACAAAAGAGCTATATGCAGCTTTATGTGAAAATGTTTAGGGACAGGTGAGAAAAGATGGAAATAGTGGAATTAAGAAGGAACCTGTGGCTTTGTAAGACACTAAGTAAATATTGAGAGGTTAATAAGAAATTATGTAAATCATGCACAGGAACCTCTCTTGAATTTTTTGACTTGAGCAACGATCAAGTTCGAGGGGAGTATTATATAAAATTATATCACTCTAAGTTATTGAAATAAATATTCCCCTCCTCTTCAGCGTCAGGCAGTGAGCATAACTTAGGAGAGAACACGGCACATAATATACTGTGTCTACACTAGAATAAACATGGTATGTTTGCTTGTATGTAAGGAATTCATAAAGAAACATTATGTATAATTCTTTGTAAAATATAACCTATGCAAAACTTAACTAGTACTTTGGTAAAAATACGAAGACTTCAAACCAAGAAAATATGCTTACAAGATAAAAGAAAATATGGTTCCGGTGATTAAATGGTTGTTAGTTTGAATGGCAGATATATTACAAGCATACAAGGGAGGTCTATGATATGTAGGAAAAGTTGACTGGGTACCTAAGCTTAATGACCCAACTGAACATGACCCTGTGGCTGCTATCTCAGGCCAGGGAGAGCAGGATTGTTACTACTATTATTGCCAGCCCAGAAACTTGGGTGCAAGTGTTGGAAACACTGTTCCTACCTTGAACTTCACTCCTTCTTAAGCTGATAATGGAGGCAGAGATAAATCCTCCAGTACCTATGCTGTGGTCAGAGCCTCAGTTTGAAAACAAAGTTCAGATGCTCACCATGAAAGGGGAATGTCAGGCAATAACTTTGTGCAGCAGAAAGAATGAAGAACTGGAGGTTAGTCTTGAACATCTCCACCTCCTCAGCCTTTTATGTATGTGGCATCTTCACTTAGATGCAGATTCTAAACTACTTTAATAATGGAAACAATACCTACAGTTTGATTTATGAGAAGGAAATAAATCTATGAATTGTGTAAACCTATTAATTTTCTGAAAGCTAGTATATATTCAAAAAAGGGCAGCTGTTGTTTATAATTGATTAAGTTAGGGTTTTTTCCTATTATTCCTACTTGGCAGCTATGATACAATTTTAATTTGTGATGAAATATTTATATATTGTTTTAATAAATTGAAGAGAATAGGAAAAACAACTTTTTTTTAATTTTTCAAAGTTCTAAATTGTTTATTGAAAACTCACTAAAAATTTAAGACATGTTACCCAGTTCAAAAATCACCTAAAAATATATAACAATACTCACATTTTTAAGATCACTTTTTTATAATTTTAATTAAATATTTTACATATATGTTTATATTATTACACCTATATATAATAAACTACCTACAGCAAGAAGAACCACAAACAATAAGGATATATATACATACATACACACACACACACACACACACACACACACACATATATATATATATACACACACACACACACATATATATATATATATATTTCATAGTGTTTTGGCTATTTGTATTTGGCAGCCTTAAAGAAAACAGCTTTTCTACCTTGGTGTGTCTAAGAAATTTACATTTTTAATGTAAATCAGTACCTATCATATCTCATCGTTATCAACCTAAAACAGCTGTCTAGACCTAAAAACATCTTAACTCCTAAACAACTAAGCGCAATTATAAAACTAAACTATCCATTCTTCAGCACCATCAGACACTGGAAAAGCAACTCTTTAAAGCTTACTTATATATAAAAAATCAGATCCATTCACGAGAAACATAGGGAGGTGAAATACAGAAGAATTTTCTTTTTTCTACCATTTGCCTAGCGTTAGTAATTCCCAAAGAAATGAAAAATTTTTAAACAAATAAACTATAGAGTATGGTAGTAGATAGAAGAGGTTTCTATGTGATCCAAGTAAAAAGAAAGAGGTTGTGAGAAAAGGTAAGAATTTTTCACATAGGTTTTCTGAAGTTAGAGAGCTATAGGATGTACCCTGAAGATACAGTGCCCCATCTTGCATGCTATAGGAGGATTCCAGCATCTGGAGATGAGCTGCACTTAGTGGTATATGCAGCCAGTGTTAAAAGAAGAAGCAATACCCTACCATTCAAGCATCCAATTTCCATACAAATAATGCACAGCTTCTCACAGAAGAAGCAAGGCTGTCTGTAAGCCTCGGGCTTTAATTTAGCACATACAGCTGAAAGAGAAGTCAAGCCAGTGCCTTTCTTTCTTTTTTATTAATCAATCATTTTTTATTTTTTACATATACATTTTACTATTGCACATATATACAATAAACTATTCATGGCTAGAAGAACCATAACATGATCAGGAATTATATATTTGTTACATTCTTGGTGATTTGGCTATTTGTATTTGACAGCCTTGAAGAAAACATCTTTCCTATCTTGATGCATCTAAAATTCTGAATGTAAATCAATCTCCATCACATCTTGTCATTATAAACTTAAAACATCTATCTAGACCTAAAAACATGTTAAACCCTAAACAACTAAGCTTAACTGTAAAACTAAGCTACCTGGTCTTCAACTCCATCAGAGACTTGAGAAGGAATTGACCATATCAAATATTTATTGTGACATTCCCAAAATTGTCTGTAAGTACTAAGGTATTTTCTATGAAAGTACTGCTTCTATTCTCCTCAGCATTATCATCAAGTAAGACAGAAAACATTATTAAAAAGGGATTGTAAAGAATTGAATGTTACATGTTTAGGTCTTGCTGAGTTTTGTTGTTCAATACTCATCTTTTACATTTCACATTGGTATGTGGTTTAAATCAGAGGTAGGATGGTGGTAGATAGTTGAAGAAATAGAAGGAAAGTCTGTAGCTATCTAGCTATCATGAGGTTAAGCCAGCCTCTAATAAAATATGTCAATTCCAACTTTTAAAAATAAGAAAATGTTTTTGTTTGTGATGAATCAACCCACATGTTTGAGGCCATTTCTAGGGAAATTGTTTTAAAGATTATCATTCCAGAACATTGTATCTACTTCAGAACAATCATTACTAGCATTTTAAGCCAATTCTTTGTTGATTTTTGGGTGAGTTATTTAGACCCTGACTGACAGTGCTCATTTCAAAACACTGCTAATAATAATGACTAGCTTAAATAATATCAATAATCTTCATTATCCAATGTGTCCTTCTTCTGAGTAGCTTGAAACAACTTCCTATTAACTATGCTTTTAGTTCCCTGGCATCTCTGTTAAGACCCAAAAAGAACAGGAAGAATATCGATCGATTGTGCTGTACAGAAAGACTCAGTGAGGTTAGGTATTAGTTCAAGGTCACGAAGCTGGGCCGTGGCAGATTCATGATAAATACCACTAAGGGTAACTAAATAAACGGGAGTTGAACTCAACCTACCCATAAGAGATGTGATTAAGGACCCTATCTCTGAGGCAGAGGCCCTGCACCTCCTTGCCACAGTCATGAAGCATTTGCCCTGAGAGACCTCAATCTCTCTTTCTAAAAGTGCCTTCAATCATCAAGTCAGACCTGTGTCATTTACTTTCTTCAAGTTGCTGCCTTTCAAGTCTGCATACAGAAGGGTGTGTGGCCAAGGCAATGGACAGTTCTGGTTCCTGGGACTCTGAACACAGGACTGTCTAGAGGTGCAGTGTTTCCTCAACCAAAGAAAAATACTGTTTTGTGACAATACTGAAGACTACAAAGTTTCCTTACTGTATGACAACTGAAACTGGATTTTATCTTACTGAAAAATACATGAAATTGACATCCATCTTAGTTAGGATTTCTACTGTTATGATCAAACACCATGACCAAAAGCAAATTGGGGCAGAAAGGCTTTATTTCATCCATTTATTTATTTACTTATTTAATTACTTAATTTATTACTCAATCACTTTATAGCCTGATCGCAGCCCTCTTCCTCCTCTCCTCCTAGTCCCACCCTCACATGCCCTCCCCTATTGCTCCCTCCTTCTTCTCAGAGAAGAGCAGGTCCTCAAGGGGTATCAACCCACCCTGCTACCTCAAGTCACATCAGGACTAATCCCATCTTAGCAGCCTAGCTTGGGAGAAGGGATCCAAAGGCAGGCAACAGAGTCAGAGACAACCCCTTCTCCCATTGTTAGGGAGACGACATAAGGACCAAGCTGCAAATCTGCTGCATATTTTAGAGTTTGTAGTCTATAATCCAGGGAACTCAGGACAAGAATTCAAAAAGGGGATGAACCTAGGACCACAAAACCATAGAGATCACTGCCCATAGAGATCTTGTGCCCACCCACATTAATAATCAATAAAATGCCCCAGAGATCAATCTGGGAGCAGGGGAATATTCTCACTTGAAGTTCTCTTTTCCCATGTAGTACATGTTTGTGTGAAGTTGATTTAAAACTGGGTTTCACTGCATGCTATCACTTAATATCCACAGCCTTTTTTTTTTTTTTTTTTTTTTTTTTTTTTTTTTTTTTTTTCCCTTTTTTATTTAACTGCACTCATCTTTATACATCCACGTGCACTTAACGTTCTGGCACTCGCTTTAAGGTAATACTGTTTCTTGGGTCTGTTAGCAATATCTCCACCTCCACTCCTCTCTTCTCTCAATTTTTACCAACTGAATTGTTTTGCTTCTTGACTCCTATATTTTTAATTATATTAATATAGTTCTTCCACAAGATTATATAAATATTGATACATAATTTTTCTAAAACAGTATAGGCTCTTGGATGAGCCATTTAAGCAACAAACTAAAGACATCCAGAAGTTGATAAAATGGACTTATATTAGCATGTGTTCAAGAATCATTTTACTATAACTTTATCTTCTGAAAGGGAAAATCATTTTAAAATTATGCTAGGAATCTCACTGGCTTTTTCTCTATGAAGATACTTCATAAATTTTCCTGAGAGTTTTGGTTTGGTTTGGTTTGGTTTGGCTTAGATTTTCTTTGTTTGTTTGTTTGTTTGTTTTTGTGTTTAGGTTTGTTTGGTTGGTTGGTTGGTTTTGGTTTGGTTTGGTTTTTCAAGACAGAGTTTTTCTGTGTAGCCTTGGCTGTCCTGGACTCACTTTGTAGACTAGTCTGGCCTGGAACTCAGAGCAATCTGTCTGCCTCTGCCTCCCAAGTGCTGGGTTTAAAGGCGTGCACCACCACACCAGGCAAGTTTTATCAGGCAGCTGACTGAAAGTCCTTCCTGTGTGTGGATGTCAGGGTGAGTAAAGAAGCTTATGAAGCTGCCTTCCCTGCTGAGGAAGGGTGAGATCAATGCCAGGTAATTAGCTATGATGAGGAGGAATTTCTCTATCTAAAGTGACATGATCAGACAAGTCTCACCTAGTAAACATGCTAAGGCAGCAAAGGGCCAGTTGTCTCACATTCCAAAACATCCAATGAAGATGTTCTCTTTTTAAATTTTCCTTGCACATGTAACCAACCTGTATTTCATAAGAATTAGACAAAAGAGGAGAACAATGAAGGGTATATGGGAGGGCTTGGAGTGAGGAAAGGAAAGAGGAATGGTGTAAATTATATTATAATCTCATTTTTAAATATATATTTTTAGGGAATTGGACAAGGAAAAGCAGGATCTAGAGAAGCTTGCTAACGGTCTACTCTCCATTTTACTTCATCTTTTATTCACTGAACATCAATTTTTGTATTAGAATAGTGGGGTCAAAAATACCCATACTGCTTCTCATGGAGGACTTTAAGAATACAATAAAATAATGGCAAAGATGCTTACTATGCCATAAAGAACCACTCAAACACTTAGCAGACAGAGCCGTGATTCTTTTTTACTGTACTCTAACTGGGAGTAGTGCATTTATGCTCTTCTTTCAGGGAGCGAACAGCACTTTTCAAGTCTAATAAATGTCAAGGTTATAAAGGTACAATGCAGTCTGTAAAGTTCAGCTTAAAGGTAAACAGGGCAGCTTATTAGCATATGCAAGAACGTCAAGTTAATTTTAACCTAATAAATATCCTGAAAATATTCCCAAGGATGTGCCACACTACACCAAAGAAACAGATGCTTTGAATTTGTGTCATTCTCTACCTATTTCCAGTGCATGCTGCAGGCTTACTCTTTCTGGGGTTTTTTGTGATGGCACCACCATTATCTATAGGCCAGGCTATTTTTCAATTCAGACATCCTCAATTCACAGTCTTTCTCCATGAATATTAGTTCTGTGACTTTGAATAATGGAAGAAAGGTCGTTATGCTTCACTTTCTTGAATTGCCAGATAAAGAATGATTATTTCATAAGGAAATTATGCCAATTAAATAAACTAATGTGCAGAAACATTTATGCAGTGTGTTCTACACAGTAATATGACTCAAATTTGTTTGTTGTTATATGGTAGTGATAGTTATCATAGCTAATAATTACACATTATTAGAACATGCTTGTGCTTTAGCAACCTTCATAATCTTACTGCTATTGCGTGACCTACCATATCCATATCAGCATTACAGAGTAAGCAAGACATTTCCATGTAACAAGAGATAAGTAGAACAAAATTCAATTTCCACTTTGCTTTCAACAAACATGTTGGATATATTCATTTCCTTCATGGTTTTCCTTCTTTTTAGTTAGTGTATATCACTTCCCAGTGTGGCAGGATTCTATGGGTACATCCACTAAGGAGTAATTCTGAGGCACTGTACAAGAAGTGAAATGATGTTTAGGAAGTAAGAAGCTAAAAGCATGATGCTAGTCATCTGTGACAATCTACAGGGGCCTTTGCACACAGTGATGCGTTATAACTTACCAGTAACAACAGTCAGCTATTCGTTCAACAGTCTTCATCCACTTTTCAGATTGCACACAGGCTTTAACTAATAGAAAATCATGGTGAAAATCTGGCAATCAGTTTTCTTTTGGTTCTTTAGAAAATAAAGGAAAAAACTTAAAGTTCAGATTTAATGCACATTTCTAAAAACAGCCTTAGGTGGTTGAATCCCCTCCACAGTCCTTTAGTATATACTTAACCTCTGCAGTTCAATGGATTTGACACTTCACGTCTAACATCCACATAGTTGTCTTTTCAGGTCTGGGTTGGTTCAGTCAGGATAATTTATTTCCAAGTCCCATCCCTTTATCTTCAAATTTTGTAATTTCATTTTTAAACAGCTGAGGAATATTCCATGGTGCAAATGTACGACATTTACTTCATCCAGTCATTCACTGGTGGACATCTAGTCTGTCTCCAACTTCTGGTTATTATGAATAGAGCAGCAATAAACATGGTTGAGCAAGTATTTCTTGTGATAAGTAGAATTCTTTGGGTATAGCTGGATCTTGAGATAGATCAAGCCCCATATTTCTGAGGAACTGCAACACTTATTTCAGCCGTGACTGTATAAGTTTGTACTCTCAGCAGCAAGGATGAGTGTTTGCCTTACTCAACATCCTTCCTAGCATGAGCTGTCATTTGCTGCTGTTCTTGTCCATTCTGGTGGATGTAAGATGAAATCTCAAAGTAGTTTTGATTTACATATCCCTGATGATTAGGGTTGTTAAACACTTATAAATAGTATGCATCAATGGAGGTCTGGAACAAGACAGGGAGAGGAAGGCAACAGAGAAGAAGAGACAATTAAAACTAAGGGCCATTAGAAGTGTTGCATGGAAGCCTAATACAGCAGAAGTTTTCTAAAATATATACATTCTGAATGGTGATATAAATAGAGTAGCCAATAACAGAGGAAATAGAGTCAAATTAGACAACTCTTTATTGTTTGTCATTGTCCTATTCAGGCTTGTGTGTTTTTATTTTTATTTATTTATTTATTTATTTATTTATTTATTTATTTATTTTAGGTGCTTGTTTGTTTTCCAAAGAGATCAAGCAAGAAAGGATTTGGATATGGGTAGCTAGGGAGGTAGGAGGATCTGGCAGGAATTGAGGGAAAGAGGGAACAAAAATCTATATCAAGTTAAAAAGATATCTTTGGATGCTCACAATTCACACACATACACACACACACACACACACACACACACACACACACACACATTATGTGAGGCATATTTTAGTTCTCAGAACTAAGTTGCTAGGATATTATTTCCTCTTCAATTGGGGAATTTTCCACTTTTAGAGTCTCACTGCAAAGCTTGTCTATCTCAAGAAGACTTCCTCTTCCACTTGGTTGGCTTCTTTTCATTCTTGAATTCTTGGCGTAGATGCTCCTTCTACTGGCCAGACTTTCCAGATTCCATATGTCTTAATGGCTTAGCACTGCTCAATATCTCCACAATACCTTGGATTCTGCCCATGCTATGTTTGTATCTATTCCCACCCATATCTATATCCTCAGTGGAAAATGAGGCTAGTGAAAACATATCATTATTTTGGCATTCTAACAATGCCTCATATGGTGCCTCGTAGATTTCTGCATAATGCTGGGGGTTTTTTAATGTTATTTAATTGCAACTAAAAAAGCATATTTCTGTGCTTATAAATATCTTTCTTTCAAAAAATATATATACATATATATATATATATATATATATATATATATATATATATATATATTAGTTGGTGTTTTACACTATCATCTTATGATTTGATATTTTTCAGGGCTCACAAACAAGATTTCATTGACCAAATTCTTTAAGTCTCTCTTTTCTTTTATCTAACGTTCTTAGGTTTGGAGATAAGGGTTGAAAAGAAAGAAGAGGAAATATAGAAATATGTAGGTAGGATAGAACAAAAAGTAGATTATGCCTCAATTGTCACTCACAAGGTTACTTTTAATTCACTGCTATAGAATTTTGTATATAGATGCAAAATAAGTTTAGTTCTAGATACAATGGTATAGAATTCACATGTAAGATTATTCTTCACACACACTATATATATATGTATATATATATATATATATATTAGAATATATATTCTAATATGAGGTATTGTACCCATATAACTCAATTATAATACCAGGTTTACTTCTAATACTTTGAAAGTGCTATTGCAGGCTGTTTAGGATAAATAAGTTATAAATGTTAATTGTTAGTTGATCAAATAATCATGGTCATGTCAATTACTAGTCTACTTTTATCACAAGAATATACATCTTAGGTGCAGCAGACAAATATGATTCTATAGAATAAGGTAGGATAGTTAGAGAAGGTCTTCAAAAACCTCAGACACATGCAAAATATGGCATTTAAAGATGCTTTTATTATTTTAATGGTTTACTGACAATGAGACAGGTTAACTCCTGACAACACCCAACCTACCTCAAAGAGGATGATGAGCATCAAAGAATCTCCTTATGGAGATGGCTTCAAATGTGGCAAACAAGCATGTGAGCAAAATGTCCTTGTTTCTACCACAGACAGAAAATCTGCCTAAAAAAGGGCAAGCTTGGATGCAGGCAGAGTCAATGGCCAAAGTCTGCCAAGACAGGGTAAGCAAGTCTATATTCAGGTAGAAAATTGTCTCTGTCATCTTCTCCTGGCATACTCAGGTAATCAAGTTTATTCTTTCTCAAGTCTCTGATGGGGGTTGAAGACCAGGTAGCTTAGTTTTACAGTGAAGCTTAGTTGTTTAGGGGTTATGATGTTTTTAGGTCTAGATAGATGTTTTAAGGTGATAATGACAAGATGTGATGGAAATTGATTTACATTCAGAATTTTAGACACACCAAGATAGGAAAGATGTTTTCTTCAAGGCTATCAAATACAAATAGTCAAAACATTAAGATGGTAACATTTATATAATTTCTGATTGTGTCATGGTTCTTCTTGCTATATGTAGTTTATTGTATATATGTGTAATAATAAAATGTATATGTAAAAATAAAAATATTTAATAGAAAAAGAAAGCAGAGTTAGCTTAATTTCTCTATTCGCCAAGGAAGTATGCCATAAGGATTCCCTCACCCAATTTTGTATTCTCAGTGAGGCTACTTGTGTAAAGGAGGGACTGAGAAGCTGTCATCAAAACAAGGCTTTTTGTTTCAAACTTTGTAAAAAGATAGTTAATTGGTCCATCTAATGTTCTAATTTACAGGGTTATGATGGTTTAGGGTGGTTTGTAATATCCCATCCTGATACTTAAAAGATAATAATTTAGTATTACAGACACTGTCACTTCCCTAATTTGGCCTAAACTCTAAATGTTTGTGAGCAACCCTCATTGGAAATATAGACATTTAAGATTCAGCTTAATGAAAACATTTTTAATGGACCAGAAAGATAGCTAAGTCGATAAGGACATTGGTTGCCAAGCCTCATGACCTGAGTTCTGTGTCCGATACCATCGTGAGACAAGAAAATGACTGACTCCTACATACTATGTATTTCATGCTATTAGCATTGCAACATAAATGAGTATGTGAGGAAAGATGCATTGATTTAAAGGCCTCTGTCAATTAGGATACCAAATGATTATGTTCAACTAATTTGGAAAGAAAGAAAAGAGGAAACAATAGCTACAGAGTAGTTAGAAAACTAGTAATGAAACACAAAGATAGAATACCTAGGAAGGAGAATGCGACATTAAGCAGATGAGTCTGGGGAACAATATTGCTTTTTATGTGATAATGTTCTAAGAAATAGTCTTGGCCTTTGAATAGCATACTGTATACTTATTTCTTGAACAACCTGCTGTATGTTTCTGTGTTCTGGACACTGTGGTTTCTAAGCAGAAACCAGCAAAGCATGGGAAACTCTTAATAGAGAGAATGTACATACATAAATGTGTTGAATGTACTGAAGCACACCCAGAATATGGAGTGGCCCAGAGGATTTAAGGATCAAAATTCTACGGATAGCACATGGCTGATGTTTAGAGAAAGGCACTTCGCAAGTTCATATATAAACTGGTACACAAACCATTGAAGTTTGCATATTAATGAGGTGTTGTAACATCTATATATGTGTGTTTCTTTAATTAACACACAAACAAGTGGGTTTTTGTTGTAGCCTTACATATATATTATTGTCCTTATTCATGTTCTATCACCCACCCAACCCTATCTGTTCTCTCCTACTGATGAGTCTCTTCACCTCTTATATAGTGCTCCTTTCTTTCTACCTTCATGACATACATACCACGACCTTCATTTCCCTAAGACTCACTCTCTTTAGACCCCTTCTTTCCCCACTTCCATTTCTGTTTTCATAGAATGTATATGCCTCATATATACAGTGTATGTTTATGCCTCATATATACAGTGTATGTTTCATATTTACCACAGACAACACATAGAACCAGGCTACATGCCTTTCGATAATGGCTAAAGAAAATACGGAACACCTGAATCATAGAACTTCATTCAACTATAAAGATCAGTGAAGTTAAGGCTATTTTTATAAATAATACTTGATTCAGAGGGCAGCTTTAGGTGGGGAGACTAAAATTAATCTAAAAGGAGAGGATTGCTTGCTATCAGAGATTCCAAAAAAGTATCTGTACCAACATTCATAAAGCTCATTCAATTTCTCTCAGGAAAAAAGTCCTCTAACAAAATATGATATATGAAACAACCCTTCTGAATTAATCTGATATTTAAAATGCAACCATGAACTTAATCTCTATTCTTAGAATGAGTTCATTTTTAGTGGATGTAACTATGATGTCTTTATCAACTTTAAAAAAGAAGAACTTACCTTATCTTCCAAAGATAACATGTGATAATACAGTGTACAAAATCTCAAAAATCAAATGCTATTTTACATATATATGGTTGAATGACTTTCTTTTATACAATTTAAATCTTTATATTTTTCTAAGGCATCTCTAATTGAATGACATTTTTTTAAGTCATGACACTTTTTTTTTATTTTACTTTTTGAGATTTTAGTGTAAATATGTAATTTTCCTCTTCCATTTTATCCTTCCAAGCCCCCCCCATCTTCCCTGACTATGCTTTTTCGAATTCATATCTTCTTTTTTCCCATATGTACATTAAGGGTCCTTGTCTATAACTGTTCAATACAACTTGGCCATTTATTATGCTGTGATTATGTATGCATGAAATATGTGTATATTAAAATACTTGTACAACTGAATGAAAACATACATTTTGAGTAAGTTTATTTAATGAAACATAGTTCTTTGAAAATTACAAAAAATTATAAGCATTTTATATGTTCAGATAAGCAATATCATGAACATACTGAACATAGAAACAATTTCAACATTCATTGTCTTATGCTGTGGTAATATTCATTGAGCCTGGGTATCAGACAGAGCAATGTGATGTTTAAGCTAAAACATAATATGTCTTCCTGTTGAGTTAAAAGTTCAAAACTTTGTAAGCCTTACCATTTCTTTACATGTGCTGAGACTTCGGTCCTAGCTTCTAATTCATGGTTGAAGTACCAAGAGAAAGTATGTTCTTAAATCACTCTCAACAAATACAAAATAATAAAAAAGAAAGAAAGAAAGAAAGAAAGAAAGAAAACTATAGCTATTGAAGAAAAACTAATATTTTAAAAACACTTCTGAGTTTGATTATTTTATACATTTCTAAATTTGATCCATCCTTACATTTTTTCCATCTCTTCCAAACTCTAAATCCATATTATAACCTCTGATCACTTGTATTAGCTAAAAATAAACTGCTGGAATTTATAATGCATCAATAATGGTCTTAGAGGGTGTTTGTTAAAAATAAGACTAACTTAGTTTCCAGTGACTACTGCAGCTAAGTAAACAAACAAAAGATCACAAAGTGGGTGGGCTAAAGCAACAGAATTGTTTTTCTTTCGTCCTCATAGCCAGCTTCAGGTGAATGATCATATCCCTGATTTATATGAGCACCACTCCAATGTCTGTAGCTCTTGTCACACTGTTCTCCTGTTCTTTTTCTGTATCTCCAGTGTGTCTCATGTCATTAGAGTTGACAGCCACCTGGCAAACTGAGATTGATTTCCATAACTCAAAATACTTAACTTACTGTTTGTTCAATAGACCTCTTTTTTCCAGATAAGAAAATGCTCACAAATTCATTGGTTTGGGGTAAATATCATTTGGGAATGTAATTATTATTAATTTATTTATTTACAGTACATCCCAATCACAGCTCCCCTCCCTCCTTCCCAGTCCCTCCCTCTCACCTTATGCCCACCCATATTCCAGTTCTCCCTTTATCCTCAGAAAGGAGAGGCCTCCCATGCGTATCAGGCTGCCTTGGGACTCGGTGCTTCAAGGGGTTCTCCTATTGAGGCTAGACGAAGCAGCCGAGTTAGGGGAAACGGATCCAAAGACAGACAATAGAGTGAGACAGGCTCTGCTCCTGCTGTTAGGAGTTTCGCATGAAGGCCCAGGTAGACAACTGTTATATATGTGCAGAAACCCTAGATCCATTATGGTCAAGTTATCTGGTTGGTGGTTCAGTCTCTGTGAGCCCTTTTGGGCTCAAGTTACTTGGTACTGTAAGCTTTCTGGTGGTATCCTTGGTAAGGATTTTCCAAGGTCTGCCTGCCTAGTGTTTGACTATGTGTCTCTGCATCTGTTTCCATCAGCTGCTAGGTGAAGCCTCTCAGAAGACAGTTACGCTAGGCTCCCTTCTGCAAGCATAGCAGAGTATCATGAATAGTGTCAGGAGTTGGCTCTCTTTCATGGGTGTGGTCTCTAGCTGGCCAGTCACTGTTTGGCCAATCTCTCAATTACTGCTCCATTTTTACTCTTGCACATTTTTTATGCAGAACAAATCGTGGGCCAGAGGATTTGGGACTCTTTTAACAAGAACTGTATAATAAGCAACTGGGGAAAAAGTTGGTGAGGCTATATACCTTCAACTCAATAGGAAATTTAGTGACTTTTGATAAGAATAAAATACACTACACAGTGACTGTGTGTCAGGAAGGAAAATCCATATTTTATACACCACCTGGATCTCATTTTTAGTAATATAAAACTATAAATAAAAAGTAGGTGTGAAAATGAATACAAATGCTTACTTTCAGGAAAGAATTTGTATCAAACTACAAACAAGAGCTTTTAGAGTCCTCTGTTCCATGCAAATACCTGCTCAGCTCCTTCTCCTTGAGAGTCAAATACGGCAGTGTCCACACCATCACTGGAATTCAACAGGATCAGGATTTCAGTGAAGACTTAGAGAAATGGAGATGCTTGCAGCCCAACGCCATCCACTGCCCATGATGACCAGCTACAGCTTGACCTTTGGCTTCTTCTCCTGCATCCCAAGAGGAAAGAGCATTTTAGAAGAACCCTAAGCAACTAATATGACCTGGTCAAGCAACCCTAAGCTTGTCCATCAGCAATTATATGTTGAAATTTTTGTTAAAAGCAAGAATTAAACAATTTACAGACGACTGGCCTGATAGATTAATCAACACATTAATATATAGACATGAACATACAAATTTCTATTTTTAAAAGTTATTTTAACTACTTGAAAGGTCATTAAATTACATTGAGATGCCAGGCGTAGTAGCGCATGTCTTTAATGCCAGCACTCAGAAGGCAGAGGCAGGCGGATTGCTGTGAGTTCAAGGCCAGCCTGGTCTACAAAGTGAGACCAGGACAGCCAAGGCTAACACAGAAAGACCCTGTCTTGAAAAACCAAAAAAAAAAAAAAATTACACTGAGACACATAACTACAAAGTCCAATAAGATAACATCAGTGCTATTTCAACTCAATTGGTCTGTAAAATTTGAGTCACATAAGTTGTTGTGCCTAAGATGGCATGATTAGCTATGAAGTAACTAAAATGACTAATTACTAACAACTGGTCACGGACAATATTCAGACACAATCATATATGCAGATGTATGCTCTAACTTATTCTGTTTTTATTTAACACTGAGTTAGTCAGAATGCCGTTAGCATCAAATAAGAAATTTTTCATTTCTGCACAATCTTTTACTTTACTTTTTAAAAAATAGGCAAACTATATAGGATAAAAATGGTCACATTGTAAGAAGAGAAAAGAGAAAAATAGCCGTTTAAATTACTGCTTATTAATACACTCTGGCATGTAAGGTGCATGACACACTGCCTAAGAATAAACCAGTAATCTGCCTTATGTTTAAAAAAGGCAATGGCATTCTAAGATACAGCTGCATAGACTATATGATGGATATTCAACATGAGAAACGGGCAAATTTATCTTCACTCCGTCATTAAGCATTTTTGTGACAAGCTGGATATTCATCCCATTAGGGGTCCTTTTTGTGTGTGTTCTTTTTGTCTAATGCTTACTCGTGCCCTTTCCTGATATCCTGAAAGACTATGCTTTTCTTTTATTCTGCCCTCCAAATTTCTGATTACCCATATTGTTAGGAACTGGGACTCAGAGAACAGAATTCTTTTCAAAGATACAAAAGCAAAACCTTGGCCAAAACTTTTATTCCATAACCAAAAGCTTATCTAATGTCATCTCCAGCCTCATTAAAAAAAAAAAAGAGTATAAAATGTTAATTTTTATGTAAATATGTATATTTATACAAACCACTCTACTCTTGAAAATTCTTCTTTCTTTATTCTTTGAGGTTGTTTCTAATTCAGAAAAGATGAATCTTTATCTCATAAGATGTTACTTACATCTGAACAGTGCGTCTAATGTCCTTGGCTGGTGCATCAGTTTGTGCTGGTCCCCCCTGGGTCCAGATCTGCCAACCTTGATAGGCCTCTTGTGGTGCTCCTGACAATGCCACCTTCTATCTTCCATATAACTTACAGCTCTTAACCAAAAATCAGGCTTTGAGTCTCAGTGTCTGTACCTATGCACCGCTGGATGGAGTCTTTCAGAGAACATCTATGTTGGGCCAATAGCCACTTATAAGCATGTATATACCATGCATGTCTTTCTGGGTCTGGGTTATCTCACTCAGGATAATTGTCTCTAGTTACATCCATTTGCCTGAAATTTTCAAGATTTCTTTGTTTTTGATAGCTGAATGGTTTTCCATTGTACAACCGTACTATAGTTTCTTTATCCATTCTTTGGTTGAGGGACATATAATTTGTTTCCAGATTCTAGCTATTATGAATAAGGCTGCTCTGAACATAGTTGAGCAATATTGCTGTATTGTGGAGCATCTTTTGGGTATATGCTGAGGAGTGGTATAGCTGGGTCTTTAGGTAGCTCTATTCCCAATTTTCTGAGAAAGAGCCAGATTAATTTCCAAAATGGTTGTACCCCTGTTGAGAGGATGTAGTCAACAGACAGCACATTCTCCACATGGAGAAGGGAAGGAGCCTGAGATTTGATCATTGCCCCTTGGCAGAGAAGTCCTGTGGGAACACAGAGACGGGGGATGCAGGCTACCCAGAGGAGACCTGATAGGCTGTGGTGAGATGGTGGGGGTGTCTATGGGAGGGGAATAAGGCAAACAAGAAAGGGAGGGTGGGAATAGGCAGAAAAGAGTGAGACTATTACAATTGAGATGTAATATGAATAAATTATAATAATAAATTTTTAAAAGAAAAAACAAAACAAAAAGGAAAAAGAAAAAAACAAAAAAGATGCTGCTTGCAATAGTTCTTCTTCACAAGTTAAATTAGTAGTAGTCGCAGTAGCATCAGTAGTATGTGTTTGTATTAAGCAGAAAGTTCCCACAAACTAGGCAAATGCTAAAGCACCCCATGGCCTTTAATTTGTTGTTGTATTTCTTTTTCTTTTGAGATAGGCTCTTAATATGCTACCCAGGATGATCTCAAACTTGAGATCCTCCTGCTTCGGGCTTCCAAATATCTGGGAGGGTGCTATCTTTGTTAGGGCTACAATTATTGTTATAAAACAGCATGACCAGAGACAACTTGGGGAGCGAAGGTTTATTTCATCTTACAGTTTCACATCACGATTCAACACTGAAGAAAATCAGGGCAGGAAATCAAATAGGGCAGGAGCCTGGAAGTAGGAGGAGCAGATAAAAGTGTGAGGTGTGGGGCTTTCAGGCTTGCTCACTCACAGTTTACCTAGCTGGTTTTCATGTACCATCCATGACCACCTGTCCTGGCGTGGCATCACTCACAATGGGAGGGGCCCTCCCACATCTGTGATCAATCTAGAAACTACCCTACAGACTAGCTTACAGGCCATCATTTTGCAGGCATTTTAACTTTAAGACTCCTTCTTCCTACATAACTGTAGCTTGTACTGAGTTGATCAGAACAAGTGTCAACATACCCAATTTAAGTTATTCTTAGCACACATTTCCCATGGCTTCCTACAGGAGAAAACATTTGACACAGGTGATTTCATCCAGTTTTTGAAAACTCGTTTTAAACATTTTAAAGCAGTGTTCACTAACAGCTTCCTGGATCCATTCAATAAATTTCATGCTGGATATGAGCTA
Source organism: Acomys russatus (assembly GCF_903995435.1). Classification (NCBI taxonomy): domain Eukaryota; kingdom Metazoa; phylum Chordata; class Mammalia; order Rodentia; family Muridae; genus Acomys; species Acomys russatus. The sequence goes on along the minus strand of NC_067148.1, from coordinate 48,253,926 downwards.
GAAGATAACACAGGACTACAACAGGACCAACGGAGGCTCTCAGGATGCGTGATGTGCCACATTTACTCAGGAGCTTGCTCTGAAATTTAATTTGTAAACTTCTGAATTTTGGCACACCTATATATGACTCTCATTCCAAGTAAATAACAATAAAAAGTTTCCACATGTAAAAATTCCATAGGAGAGTAAGTCTAAGCAATGTTTTAATTCTCCTTAGCTTATTATATATTCAATAACCTCCTTGGGTATCTCACTACGCCAGAGTTCATGACTAAACATCAATATGTTAACACAATTTCAATACATATCAGCTAAAGGCTTAGATCTAACAGTAATCAACAATTGTTCTTTCGTTCTCACTAGCATCTCAACCATAAGCCTACGAAGAGATATTCTCAGGGCTAGACTGTCTAACAGTTTTTGGAAATCTAATTTAAATCCACATTAGACTTAGAACTGCCAAGAGCCCCACTTAAGCTATTACTTCACTCCCTTGATGTATTTTCTCTAGAAAAATGCCTCTTTTGCCTCCTGACAGTGTGTAAATAGCTGAGCTCAAAATTATACTTGCATGGCGATCATACAAAAGTTAAACAGGAAATAGCATTGCTTACTAATACAAATACCAGTGACTAGTAAATAAGATAGATAAATAGCAGAAATTCATGCTTATCTGAAAAAAACATGAGCAAAAAAAATGGTACATATTTACCATAAAAACCCAGCAGAAAAATGTAGCCAGTTTCCCTTAACACCAAACAGAACTTGGTTGTTTTATTAACATAAATGCCAAGGTCTAAGCAAAAGCTTCTTCAAATGACAGATTCCTGTCAACAGCACACAGCACAAAAATGACTTATCTGAAATCTTCTTATACATAAAATATGTATCAGACACATATCTCTGTTTCTGTCCAATCAGCTTTTATTTGTAAGATGATTTTATAGGGTAAATGGAGCTGTTTCTCCTTTAAACAGATGGTCAGTTTGTATGCAATTTCAGTTAAAAATGCTATGCCATAGTATGGAAGAAGAAAGCTGTCTAACTAAAAGTTTCATAGAAAGCCTCATTTACTCTGGGTATTAACACATTATGAATGAATCTTTTAAAGTATTTGACTGCTTTGTTATTTAAGAGTCAAAATTACGTCTACATAAATATAGGAGATGGGGAAATAGAAGGATAGAAGGATCCAGAGCATCTTAGAAACCTACAAGAAGAACAGAGTAACAGGTAGATCAGGGCCCAGGGGTGTCTGCTCAAACTATTGCACTAACCAAGGACAATACAAGTAGTAAACACCTACTCCGATCTAGCCAGTAGACAGGACATTCTGCACAGTTATGGGGAGAACAGGGACTAACTCTGACATGAACTCAGGTACTCCATATTTGACTATCTCCCCCTGGTGGGGAGCCCTGGTGGCACTCAAAGAAAGAATAGGCAGGCTACCACCATGAGACTTGATAGCCTATGACCATAAAGTGGAGGAGGAGATCCCCCTCAATCATGGACCTAAGGGAGGGTAATAAGGTGGAGTGGGAAGGAGGGAGGAATGGGAGGATATAAGTGATGGGAGAACAATTGAGTTGTAATTTTAATTAATTAATTAATTTTAAAAAGAAAATTACACTTGAAGTCTATGTGACCCCTGCTTATAAAATATAGATCTCTGATTAAGATTTTTATGGACTAGTCACATAAATAAGTCCCTGAATCCTAGTACATGTACTCATGTCCAAAGTGAGAGCGCTTACTGTTGGAAAGTAGGTTTAATTATTCAATGATAAAATGCGGCTATGTTGTGAACATATCAACAAACACTTGCCAAATGAATACTACTTTCTGTGTTCTCTTACAAACTCAGGTGACTTCTAGAACCAAAGTCACAGCTCCAGGCACACTTTTATTTTATATTTTACCTCACATTCATATATATAATTCTCCCTATAATGAATATAAAAGCTAAACAACTAAGTTAACATGTACCATAAAACAAAATAAAGGTAAATCTGTGCATGACAATGATATGGATGACTATGATTAACATTTAGGAAATGTGAAGGAATATCTCTCTCTCTCTCTCTCTCTCTCTCTCTCTCTCTCTCTCTCTCTCTCTCTGTGTGTGTGTGTGTGTGTGTGTGTGTGTGTCTGCTTGTCTGTCTGTCTGTCTGTCTCTCTCTCTCTCTCTCTCTCTCTCTCTCTCTCTCTCTCTCTATTTCTCTGTGTGTGTGTGTGTCTGTCTGTCTGTCTCTGTCTCTCTCTCATATCCTTATCATATAAGGGATTTCATAGGAATTGTTAGAAGGAAAGGATCCTGCATCTCTGTTGAAAATGAAGTAACTGTAAGCTTGACTACCTTGGCTTTAGAAATAATAGCAACAACAAACTTTCAACCATAATGGGTGCATAAATTTGTGCTAAAGCGTTTGAAATTGCTTTGTAAAATTTGAAGATCATTAAAGTATTTGCTTTGATCTTTCCTCCCAACTCTAACAACTTTCCTTCCCTTTTTGTCCTTTGTATAGAGGACAAAGTCTATCAGGATTCATGCCGGCAACATAAACACAACCACTGGTTTCCACTAGGTCCCTGCCCAAGTGCAGATCCATCATTTCAAATGGCAATTCCATAGGAAATCGATATTTTGAAAGGAAGATTGCATCCACTAGTGTGTTGTGGACTGTGGGTGCAGCCAGAGAATTCAAGAAAGCAGATCTGTTTGTATCTGCAGTGTATTCTAGCAGGATTGATTACAGGGAGCTTCTCAGGGAGGAACTGGGAGAGCTATTCATTGCCTCTTCTCTTTTCAACCTGTGGCGTCCTCCATTCTGGAACTAATAACAGCAGTACTCAATTGTAAACAGCAGCAGGAGACACACAAACATCCTGTCCTACTCAAAGTGCTAAGAAATCACTCCACTGTTTACAAATTGATGATCTTTCTAGTTAATATCTTTTTTCATATTTTGTGTTACGACAAGTGGCTGTGATGTCGCATTACTGAAAACCTTATTAATGGCCTCATTCAAAAAGCTCCTTTGAATACTGCACTCAAAAGCAATCTAAAGTCTTAAGAATGCTTCATGTTTTCCATATTGTTTATTTAAATGTATTTATTATTTCTGAGCATGTGTAATAAATGATATTAAAAGAAAAACTAAAATTCAAAAGAGAAAAAAGCTATGGTTACTATAAGTCCATCTGCCAATAACAATCTCAGGTATATTTTGATCTATTTCTTCTAACAATTCCTATGAAATCCCTTATATGATAAGGATATGACATTATGTTATTTATAATGAATAAAGGACATCTAATCCTTATTCTTTAATACCAGTAATTAATCCTATGTTTTAGTGTAATACCACAACATTTTCCACAAGCAGCATGATCACTTTATTACTGCTTAAATTATATTCAATAGAGTGTGTTTGTTTTTACACATAACTCAGATATAAACACTACCATATACTTTGACATATGGACAAATCACTTTTTAAAAGAGTTAAGTGGTTTTTTTCATACAATATATATTTTCTCAGTTCAATCCCCTTTTGCACCCACCCCTGATATTAATAATCAGAGCTGTCCATTTACCTTTGTGCCCACTGTACAAGCTCAGTTTTTTTCTAAGAAGAAGTGGAAGACAGTGGTTCTATAAAACAAAACAAATTAGCCAAAGGGCAATACAACAATTTATTTAATTTTCAAAAGCATGCATAGGAATTAACATAGAATCCCACAACTGAATAAAATACTGAGTGGGAGACTTCGGAGTCCTAATGGTGTGTCTTCACTGTACCCTTTATTTTAAGGCTCAGGGTTCTTGCAGAAAGACTGTAAGAGCCAGAGGTAATAGATGACTCCAAGAAAACATGGCATGACAGAAGTAGTGTACATATGAACTCACAGAGATTGTGACAGCATGAACAAAAGCCACGTTCAAGCCAGTACTGAGAGAGGGAATAGACATGGTGTCCCACCACTAAGCAAGAAGCTTCTTGCAGTTGACACCTACTGACAAAAGGAAAAACAGTTTTCTCCAATGGAGAGTCACTGGTGTACCAACTATACTGCAAGGTTGGCCACAAACTCAGGAGCAGTAACCCAAACATGAAATGAACTCTACATTTTTATGGGCTTCTTGCTTCATTTTGTTTGTTTATTTGTTTGTTTTATTTTGAGGGGGAGTGAGGAAAGGATGGAAATAGAGAGAGAGGGAAGAAGGAAGAGAGAGAGAGAGAACATGAGGTTGGCGGGCAGGGAGTTAAGGTAGATCCAGGAGTAGTTGGAGAAGGAAGAAGTGTCTTATAACTGAGTTAAGAAATTTGTTTTTCTAGCATGTAATATGTTCAACTCTTTATGACCAAGAGAAAAATAAAAATACAGGCATCACTGGGTGTAATTTTTAAAGCAATTTTATATTTTGGTATAGCAGATGTACTTTCTTCTTTTAAGAATGATCTGGATACTGTCGCATAAACGAATGGTGACATGACAGGGAAGGGTTTGGACTCAAACAAACCTTGTGACCAGGACAAGTTAGATGACCTGCAGGCATCGCAAGGTCTTCAGTGAACTACTCGGTTGAGAAAATCAATCCCTGTGTGTGATTTTCCTTTTTATTTCTTTCCTTGTGTGCTGTTTTAAAATTCTGTGCAGCTCAGTCTTGATTTATATTCAGCAAGATAAAAACCTGTAGAATCTTTCTCTCATTTTTCTTACTACTCTCATTTTATATAACTAGAGACATTCGTTATCATGAACTGAGAGTGGTATACAAAACAAAAAATCATTCAAATGAGTTTTTTGAATAGATATTTTGAGCATACGACAAAGATGGTGCCTCTATAGGTCAAAGCCTTTCCCATTTGTAAGATCCAGATATGTGAGAGGGGAATGTGTCTACAAAGTTTCTAAAATCCCACACTATTCAGACAGATGAGGAGGTGTGTTCCTGGTGGTGTAGGTGTGGCCTTGTTGGAGGAAGTCTGTAGCTAGAGGTGGGCTTTGAGGTTTCAGAAGCCTGAGCCAGGCCCAATGACATTTATTTTCTTCTGCCACCTAGCATGTCTGTCTGCATGCCACCATGCTTCCTACCATGACAATAATAGACTTAACTTCAGAAAGTGTAAGCCAGCCCCAATTAACTGCATTCTTTCTATAAGACTCACCATGGCCAAGGTGCCTCTTATCATGAATAGAACACAGATAGAGAGACACAGCTTCCCCGAAAAGGAGATGATAAGAAGGAGCGCCACTGCACAACATCAGCTTCCCAAAGCAGTGGCTGCATGGTACCTGCCATCAGGATGGTTAAATCATGCACTAGAGCTCTCAAGCCAAGTCAGGAAAGTGAAGAACTATCATGAGCCTAGAAAATGATGGTGAAAAGAAGAACAGAGAAGGATGATGGTGACTTGGTTTATCCAGAAGATACAGATCTAACCTGGATGCTACTTTAATATGCCAAGATTATTTTATATTATAGGGGTAATAGGAATTTGAATACTGAGTATCAACCCATGATGCCATTGAAAGAACTAATTCTGGACAGGTGGTTTATTGCAATCAAATAGTGGATAAAAGCCATCCTACATACACCTCATATGGTACACATAAATAACATCCCTTTTACTAAGCACAAACACATTTCAGAAATGTCTAAAGATTCGTATAGAGTTTTAATACAAGTTTCATACATGTTCTGAAGAGAAACAAATCAGATGTTCCAAATGAGAATCATATATTTTTACATATTTTGTAAACAATCTGCTGCACTTTTCTACTCAACAGTGGCTTCACCAATAAAGAATGTCAGAGGTCCTGTTAATGTCTAAAGATTTGTATAGAGTTTTAATACAAGTTTCATACAAGTTCTGAAGAGAAACAAATCAGATGTTCCAAATGAGAATCATATATTTTTACATATTTTGTAAACAATCTGCTGCACTTTTCTACTCAACAGTGGCTTCACCAATAAAGAATGTCAGAGGTCCTGTTATTATCAGCTACAGATTGGCTGTGTACTATGTTTTTTACTGCTTCTAAATGCCATGTCCATTTTTCCGGTAGAAAAAGTGTGCTCTTCTTACAGTTCAGATTGTTTTTATTACTCTAAAAAGCCATTTTTGTCATTTTTAAGTTTAAAAAGCATATTTAGCAAAGTGACCACAGTGATTGCTTGATGTCTGGGGAGTAATGTTCATTTTAAATGACCTATTAGTTTCTTTCCAAGGGATTATTAAATTTGAAAACAACTCTCTAGCTGAAGTATGCCAGTTCACAGCAAATACAGATACAATGCAAGATATTGTTGCAATAAAAAATTCACATCATGGGCAATATACTTTAATGTTATCTTCTAGAAAAATGGCCAGAAGAATGATAAAAGATGTTTTTTGTTTTTGTTTTTTTTTTATACAATCATCACCAATTGAGTCATGAGTATTTACTTATGTCAATTATTCATTCACACTATAATTAAAGAAATGTTAAAACTGATTCTAAAAATCAAGGCAGGGGGATTCGATTGAGGAGAAGGGAGGAGCAACACAAAGGGAAATGTGAGAGGCAGAATAAATAATATTAAAGATTTTTTGAAATACCATAAAGAATCATTTTATATTTGCTTAAAATTATATACTCATTTATTTATTTAATAAAGCTATACCACTTGGAGTCATAGTACTCCACATAAAAGCTGTATACAATTAAGAAAATCCCCAGTTTCAAACATGGGAAACTGCCTTTTGAGTTGTTGGTCACGGAAGTCTAAAAGACTCTCAAAACTAAACTTTTTTGAATCGAAACTATTACCTTTACCCTTTGTTGCCAGACAAAAATTAAAGGTAAGATCCTATTGCTAAACACTTCTTACCGAGAACTTAGTGGAATCAAGTTGAGACTGACCTGGAAACTTCTTCCCTGGGGACTAGCTATCATAGTGCCAGAAGAAGATATACAAGCTGTCAAGGGAAAAAAAAAAAAAAGCAGCCAGTACTCCTATCTATGTGTAATGTCTACAGATTGCAACAATGGCCAGAATTTCAAGATACTCTGAAAGGTACAGTAGTGGGACTTATATCCTAGGAGTAACCAACAGCTTCCTAGGTGGATTGAAAGCCCTCCGAGTAGGAGGTGATTTGTGCCTAACTGTAATCTTAGCCCACTATCTGTGCCTGGTAAGACTGTGGATCTTAGAGAAAAACGTGCTATTGCCCTTTCCCTAAGCCAATATAGTAATCTGGGTGTCTTTAAAATGGATGTCCTTGTACCTACAGATCACAGTGCCACTTGCGCTTCATCAAATAAATTTTGCAGCAGAAAAAGCCATTATAGAAAATTACAACTGGTCAAAATGCAGAGCTCCAACTGACACATCTACAATTCAACCTTTTCACCTAAGTTCTAGAGGACATTGCAGAAGTAGGGGAAGAAAGCCTGTAAGAGGCAGAGCACCAGGGCATCTACTATGAGACAGTTTTCTGTGTGCTAAAGGGAAGTTGTGCCCATGAAGTCACAAGATGGTTGGCTGCCTAACCAATCCCTGAGCAATGACAACATCTACTGGCATGCCGACGTGGATATGGGAAGTTTCGCAATGCCTTCCCCATAGATGAAGGGCTACAGGCAATTAGTGGCTGTTTGTTGGGAGGTGGCAAATAAGTCTTATCTAGGAACAAGTCCCCTAAAGGTTATCTAACCCCAAGTAGTCAGTACTAAACATATACATACATAAGCAGAACTATTGAATTCAGTAGGTTATGTTTATAAATTACATTTACATGTGTATAATGATTAAATAATAAGAGGCCATAAATTTGAGGAGTAGCATTGGGGCATAGACAGTGGTAGAGGAAAGAGGGAAGAAATGGTGTGTGAAATTCTCAAAAAGAAAAAATAAATAAACTTTTCAAGGCAAGAGTACTTCATATGAAGCCAGTTTAATACACTGTATACATAATTTTCTAAAGTGACTTCTGCTCTTATCAGTGCTCTCTTGGAATAAATAATGTATTTACTCCGAGTGCCACATTATCCTGAAGGCTCCCTCTCATCCTCCTAACCAGCACCAGAATCTGCATCTCTTTGGATCAAACATCTCATTGCAGAAGGACTGCTCACACAGCAGCTATCATATATGTTCTAATAAAAATGATTTTAGAGAAAAGATCACCAACCACAAAATAGAAGGGATATTAGAATACTTTAAACTATTCAATAAAGGTCATGGCCTTATATAGGGGTCTTTCATATCATTTATATCTTTTAAATCTCTTCTGAAGGGAAGAACAAAGCTCATTACTGATGGAACAAATGTAAAGAGAAAAGCGCTTTAGCCATAGTGGTATTAAATCTTTCACTGTAAGGCTTTAGTTCATGAATATTTTATTTATTAGTATATATCTGTGTGTGTGTGTGTGTGTGTGTGTGTGTGTGTGTGTAAGAAGTAATTTACATATGCAGGTATGAATTCATAGCAACATGACTTGCTCTTTTATGCAAAGAAGGCTTGTACCTTATTTATCAGCATTTAAATGCCTATAATAAACACGAAGACCATTTGTAATGAAATGTGTATGTCTCAAAAACATGAAATTCATCGGCTGTGCTTGGCAGCATGTTTATAGCAATTCAATAAACATATGGGATTCATATAAAGTTACTCATTTTTCATTTGTCCTTCTAACTCTTTTGTAAAAATATGTTAAATTTTCATTGCAAGCAAAAGAAAAGGATGGATAATCCTAGCTTACCAACTACAAAATGCATGTTCAGGGTTTAGAAAAATCCTTAGCCCCTTTGAAGACCATAGTTGCATGGGGGAAAAAAAAACTGTTATCCACACTTGCCTAAAGTGAGAAAATGAAGTTATTCAAAGGACATCATCTTATTTGATAAAGCTAAGTGACAATGAAAGACTCTTTCAAACCTTATGAAAAGGAAGGTGAGGAATTCAACACTAGCAAGCAACCTTCTGAATGCAAGTTCTTCCTTGCCCCAGCCGTCCTAGTTTCAGAGCGCCCCGTTCAACACTGCTTCTAACAGAAGCTTCATTTTTAGCCAAATCAAATGAAATGAACTTTACACAAAAATTCTCATTCACAAATTACTAAATTTGGGGTTTTTTTTTTTTCATAATGTCCTATCACTAAAAACAACCCAGTGTTCTTCATCTGTGGAATGAAAGCACAAAGTGTTAAACAGGAAAATGCTGGATAATATAAGTCATGATGAGTGAAACAAATGATGTGTCTTGAATATTTTTCACTAATAACAGAAAACTTGAGAGTTTTTATACTATATCATGTATACGGCATCGTCATAAATATAAACCTATAAAGACGGAACACAAATCAGAGGTTTCCAGCAACTGAACAGGAGAAAACCATAAAGGGACACCAAGGAGTTAGGAGGGATGTCAAGATTGTTTTGTGTCTTCATTGTGATGGTGCTGAAAGGTCCTGTACATTTTCCTACATCCATTACACTATATACTAAAATTGAGAAACTTTACTTGACTTACAATTTTTAAAGATGAAAATGGAGAGATAAATTAGAAGGAAAGGAAAGAACACTGACTAAAATATTAAGTATATTATATCTTTGAAAGATAATTCAAGATATAGATCCCAGAATTTCCTGAAACTTAACAAAATTAAAAAGCAAAATAGCATAACAAATGCTAAATTTTCTGATTCAAGGAGGCCTTATTTAGTTACAGACCTGAAACTACAAAACTGAAAGACCCAAGTGTGTATGCATGTGACAATTAGGACTCCACACTATTATCACCGAGGTCTACTCTTGAGAAATTACTGTGTTTCAAAGGAAAAAATTCTCTTTGGGTATTCTTAATTAAGAGCATGTAATATAATAGAAAACAAAGTTGGACCCTCATTGAAATTAGATGGAAATGCAATAATATATTTAAGAATTTTAGAGATGAAATATGTATATCAAGAATTTTATATCCAGCAAAATTATATTTTCAATATGAGTAGCATAAGATATCTACTATTAATACACGCTCTCTAGTGCCTCACATTTGACCATGTCCCCTGGAGGGGGAGACCTGGTGGCACTCAGAGGAAGGACAGCAGGTTACCGAGAAGAGACTTGATACCCTATGAGCAAATACAGGGGGAGGTAATCCCCCTCAGGAACAGTCATAGGGGAGGGGAATAAGAGGAAAATGGGAAGGAGGGAAGAATGGGAGGGTACAAGGGATGGGATAACCATTGAGATGTAACGAGAATAAAATAATAAAAAATAAACAAAAAAAAAAGAAATTATGAAAGTCTTATTAGAATTTTCTTAAGAATCTAGTAGATACATAAATTTAACAATGAAGATGAGTGGTGAAATTTAAAATTTAGCACTGATGGTGAGTATTAAAATTATAAATGCATTTAAGCCTAAAACTAAATGACAGTTAAAAAGGGAAATATATATATAAGTAACTGGTATATGCTCAGATACTGGCCATATAGTATACCTACTAAAATATGACGAAGGACATAGACAGCATATTCCCTAAAACTGAAATAAACCACCATGTGGGTACTGGGAACTGAACCAGGTCCTCTGCAAGAGCAGCCCTTGTTTTTAGCCACTGAGCTTTTTCTTTAGCCACACATATAGTAACTTAAGAACCTGAGTGGATTTTTAAAATGCTTTTCATATATTTTTTTTTGAGTTTTTGGATGAAATTTTTTATTTTGTTTCAATAATTATTAATTAAATCTTAATCTATTGCCATTCTACTTTCTAGTCCAATTATCAGATATTTTCTGTCGATCATCTCCAGTTGATTTTAATTATTTTTACTAGTGAACTAACTTATTTTTTATTTCTTCAGGAATAACAATTATGTTTTCTTAAAGTCCTACTTGATTTTTTTTAATTCCCTTGAGCTTTTATGAATTTGCTTACCATTAAAGTTTTAAGAATACTGAATCACTTGCTCATTGTCTAGATCTGTCTTTAAACTTTTACTATTTTCATCCCTATAATGCTTTCAAAAAAAGAAAATGATCTAGTCTTCTTCTAGTAATTAAAGGTGGTGTGGAAAGTCTGCTCACTGCTGAGTAGATGTTAAAAACTTACCTTCTGACCTTAGATTAAGACTCAAACTCTAACAGACTCATGGAAGAAAACACTCAAGATATAATCATAGGTAAAAATCCTCTGAAAAATAAAAGACTCCAAAAGCCTAAGAAATAATAACTAGCCTTGGAAATGGTATTGCAAGAATTTAAAAGCTTCTACACAACAAAGAAAATAATTAAAGAAAAAGACAGTCTACACAGGAGAGGAATCTTTGCTGTATCTTTGACAGGGAATTGATATCCAGAATATTCGGAGAAGCAGTAGATGACATATTCCCAATATTCCAAACTAAGTTGTCTACTCAATCATCTTGCAAATGAACTGTGCAGACAGTTGAAGTGCAAATAGCTGATAGCTACATTGAAAAATGCCTGGTATCTTTAGCCACAAATGAATGAAAACTATACTGAGAATCCATTTCACTCAAGTAAAAAATGACTATTATCAAAAAGCAAAAAATATGGAGTATACGCACTGTGGGAATGTATACTGGTATGAAATCAGTATGGAGACTTCTTAACTGTCACATGATCTAGTTAAACCATTCTGGGTATCAACTAGAAAAGTGTAATTTAATAACAGGGGTATCAGCATGCTACTATATATTTCAGCACTATTATGCTAGCTACTCTTTGGAATCAGCAAATTATTAGGTAAAAATATGGTATTTATGCACAACCGAGTTTTATTCAACATTTAAAAGGAACAAAATTGTTTATAGAATGTGATATTGTTTAAAGGAAGAATTAATTAAAAGAAAAAAGTAAGCCAAACTCAGAAAATTTCACATGTTTTCTTCCATACAAATAATTTAGATTTCAAAGATGTAAAAATAAAGAGGACTATAAAAGCATGCAAAATGGACCACCAGGCAAGGGAAAGAGAGACAAGAGAAAGTGATAGAGGGCTTAATACAATTAAAGTACATAATATACATGTAAGAAGTCATAATGAAATCTATTATTTCATATAAATAATATACACAAATAAAAAATCTTTTGGATGAAGGCAGAATCTATTTATCTATAGTGACGTCAGTCATACAAGCATTACATTATATGCCCATGGCCTTCACACTCCAGTGTTTGTGGCCAGGTTAAATACAGCGTTTGTTTTTAGAATAAAGAAAGATCAAGAGTATGGACTAAGTGTAAGCTTGTGAGGAAACGCATAGTTGTTCCTGGATGATTGGTGTCGCTCTGTGTTGAAGTGACCCACAAACACAGTATTTCCTGGCTATGAAAAAGTGTTTCCTTAATTGTTATTTGATGCCAGCAACAGCCTGCTAACAAGATGTGTAAATATCACTTCCTTGCCTGCCTTTAAGAATAAGGCAAACTTCCAGGGGAAAAGTGACCTTCGCCAACCTACTAGTTCAGTTAGAAATGTGGTTTTTGCATAATAAAGAGCTATTGGCCAGAGCTAGGGCAGAAAGTATTTGTGGGACTTCTGAATGAATTGGACACAGGCATACAAGGGTTGAGGAAGAAGGAGATGGAAGGGAGAGAGAGAGAGAGAGAGAGAGAGAGAGAGAGAGAGAGAGAGAGAGAGAGAGAGAGAGAGAGAGAGCACACAGCAGGGAGGTAGGCAGTGAGAACCACTTGGAGAGATGGAGTGGCAGAGAAGTTGGGTTAAGCTATTAGCTAACTGAGAGCCTGTCCCCAGCAAAAGGCTAACAGCTTTAAACTATGTAGATGTGTCTGTGTCTTCAATAGACCTCAAACAGGATCTGTGGAAGCCCTACAACAACCCTGTATAAAGAGTGCCAGAATCTTAAACACTAGACCACTTGGTACCAACTACCACTGACACGTGGAACAACTCCAGACCTTCCTGCTCCAAGGCCTATGCTAGCACAATGCAGTCCTCCACAGAGAAGATTTCACCTTCTTCTGAGCCTGCTTCAAGTATCATCCAACCTGTATTTTTTTATTAAGATGAGAATATCAGAAATTCTTCACATTTTATCTTCCCCTTATACTCTGAGTTTAGTCCTTCAACACAGCTGTAGATTTTACTTTTAAGCTATATGTCCTATATTTATTTTATATGACAGAAGCAATGCACTATTATTACAGTTAGTGAACTTGTCAGTCAAGCACACTCTTCTTGAGTCCTATATCTTCCTAGCACTTTGCAATTACCCTGGTGGCTAAGAAAGAATGTTCCAGATTTTCCTTCAGGACAAGCAGAAGCAGAGAGTATAACTGACTACCAGATTCTAGCTGCCACCACTTCAGCTCTTCCATGTCAGATCAGCACATGCTTCATTCAGGCTTACCCACCCCATGCCTGAGCTCAACAGGTGAGGGGTAGCCCCTTCTGGGCTCTACAGGTGAGGAGTGCTATATCCTAGCCCCTTCTGCTTCATACGGGAACCCTGAAGTGGGGAATGATTGCTCAAAGAGCTCTCATCAGTCTGGCAAATCCTTTTCAAATATTCACCCTGAAAAGGGCCATAAAATGTTTTTAATAGACCATCAAAGAGCGTCAAGCAATGCATACCATGTGTTCTACTGAAAACAGAACCCAAGGATGACCTCAGTTAGCAATTTTCTACAAGGGAACAGTACCATTCTCCAGGACACAACAATGAGTGCATTAAACCAGAGACCTCCATATAAGCATCCATGTAGGTATAATACACGTGACTGGGAATCAATGATGAAAGCAAGGCTAGCCTTAATTTCTATCACTTTTAATGATCTGCTAGAGGATCCTATGGGATATCCAGCTAATGTCACTAGTTAGTACCTATACAATATTTTCCACCAAAAAACTTTTGGGGCTGAGGAGATGGCTCAGCCAGCAAAGTATCTACTGCACACTGAGTATACAGCAGCCATGTGAAACCGAGTCAGGGAAGCATACATCTGTAACCCAGCACTGAGGAAATGGAGACAGGTAGTTCCCTAGAGCTCATTGTTTGATTGATCTAGCTGGACTGGATGGATGAGCTCCAGCTTTGATGAGAGACTCTATCTGAAAATATGTGACAACATTTGAGAAAGACACCAGGTTCTGACCTCTAGCCTCTGCACATTCATGAACTTGTGAGCATACCCATGGATACATACATACATACATACATACATACATACATACATACGTACATACATATGTGTGTATGATAGATGATATCAATGATAGATGAGGGAGAGGATAGATTGTATATGTATATTACACATACCACAAACACACATTAAAAACTTCTTATAAAATATTTATTATTCTATTATAAAGGCATTCTTGGAGGCTGGCAAAATTGCTTAGTAGATAAAGGCACTTCCAACGTGTCTGAAAACCTGAGTTCAATCCTCAGAAACCACTAGGTAGAAAAATAGAAATTATTTTCACAATCTGTCCTGTTATCTATACATATATGCTGTGTCATGGGTAACTACACACACACACACACACACACACACACACACACTTGTGGAGCAATTTTAATCCAGCAACATGGCTTTTCTGTCAAGGGATCACATCCAAAGACCTAGGTCTGTGTGATCCAGCTGAAATACAGATACGCCATTAATATACACTTTCAATCCCACTGGATGGAATTTAGACACTCCTTTAGTACACACCTTTAATCCCAAACAGTGATGTCTAATTGAGGAACAGACAAAGTGATGAATCCGAGAAAGATTTGACAGAATGAGTTGGAGGTAGAATATGCCACACTCCCATCAGAACAGACAGAAAAGAAAAGCTACTTATGAGCAGTGCAGAGAGAGTGAGCAATAGAGTTCGTGGAGACAGTACAGTAGAGTTCGGGTCTATAGTACAGTTCAATGCAGTTTATTTGAGTGCAGTTGAGTTCATACAGTTTAGTTCGCAAAGTTCAGAGGCAGTTTTTCTAAGCAGAGCAATTCAGTGAGAAGCTAATAGAAGCAAGTTTGATTCAGTCAGCTTGGAGAGGGATTTTGAGCCAGAAAAGCTCAAGGTGAGGTGAACCAGCTAACCAGAATTGAAAAAGAACTACTGGAAAGGGTGACCTTATTTAACAGTAAGTCTCACAGACTGAAAACATTCTAGGCCCATATTAGCAGACAGGCTGTAAGCTGAAGCCTTCGAGGTCTGGGCTTACAGATGATTAGACTGTACACAGGCTAGAAGCTTCCAGGCCTAGGCCTAGGGATAGTTAGCGGAAAATGCTCTGGGCTCAGAGAAAGCCATGTATGTATTAGTAAAGCTTTGGTACAGCTCTACTCTTATCCCATCGTGTGAGGAATAAAAACAACATTTACACACACTAAATAATGCTTTTTAAAAATCTCTTAAATAAAATGAGACACTCCCTCCTACAATAAACATTACCAATTCCTATAATCATATTTTCCAAACTGGTTATATAACAACGTTTCACAGATAGAAAAATCAATATGACAAGATTCCTTCTGAGAATCCAGCAGGCAGCATAGTCCAACAGCGGCAATACAAGAACACATGTTCCTATATAATTGTCTAAGCATAAATCTCTAGAGCACTGTCATACAGGCATTATCCCGTTTAGATGTTATCAACTTAGCAAGAACGCTAGTCATTCTGTAAGGAACTATAACAAATAAAATTAGCTGGAATAAATTAAATATTGTTTGTCATTTTAAGACACAAAATACCAAGCAGTGTAATTTTAAATGAAGTTAATTTAATGATGACCTTCTACTTTCATGATTATCTTTAAAGAGTACTGCTACAAAGCACTTTGCACTTTCATCTTGAGCCTCAAAACCACGTGGGAGCTAAGCAAAAGCAGTAAGTATTATTCTAATTTTTAAGACCAGAAAACTGAATTCAAGCAACGTAGCCTGATTGATGGTACGGAATAAAGCCAGCCCTTGAATACATATCTTTAGAATCATTTCTTTCGAAAATATCTGAACACTTGAATATAAATATTTGGACTGAGAAGTCGATTTCTATGGTGACTCTGTAATTACCAGCTTCGGGAACATCAGCCACCAAATTAGCTACTCTAAGCCGCAGCTCAGCACAGTCTTATTCACCATTAAGCAAGAGGGGATAAGGAAACAGCCAAGCATTGAAAAAATCCATTATCCAATTATCTGTACATTGAAAATACACTAAGGGTTGTTCTGTGAATTGTTTACTCGTGTGGTTCTCTGAAACATGATGTTGTTCTCCATTCCCATCTAGTAGACATCTGCTTCTCAGTCTCTTGAAACTTACTGTGGTGATTTATCCTGCTGCCCTAACTAGTAGGTCTGCTAAAGCCGGTCCAGGCACTTCACGGTTTCATTGTGTGTGCTGTGAAGCAGGTGAAAGAAATCAGGCACTGGTTTTCTGCTTCCATTGTCTCTCTTCCTCTACCTGTATGCCAGCCTTATTCAACCTCTACTCCTTGCGCAAGCCTTCTGGGGTTTTTTTTTTTTTTTTATGTTTTATTAATCTTGATAATAAAGCAGCCTAAGGCACAGGACCCTTTTCTTCCTCTTTCTAGTCTCTGCATATTTTGTCAAGTAGACCCCTTAGTCAAGCCATTGCCAAAGAACAGGGATCAGTTTAATAAACATTCTCATCATGCATTCTATACTGGCAATACTGTAGTGCTGATAATTAACAGGTATACAGAAGGCAATTTTTCCTCTTAAGGAGCTTCCAGCTTATTAAGGGAAAGAGATAATTAACAGAACCATATTACTATAATGCAATCCTTGCACCATTTGAAGACAAGCTCAAGGTGTTGTAGAAGCAGAGAAGAGAAACAATTAAGAACATGTAGGGTGGGGTCCTGTTAATGGAAGGCTATAAGAAAGAATGAAATCTGGTCTTGCAGAATGAGTCCAAATTAGGAGAAGTAGAACGTAGGTGTGAGGGTACAATAAGTAATCGCATAGATGTGTGAAGCCACAGATTTTGTTCAGCTTACAAGCAGTTGGGTGTTACCTGCACATGAGATAGTTCTGCACATGTATTTACAAAGAGCTGTGGGAGAGTACGTAGAAATATTTACCAATAAGCTTAGGAAAAAAGCCAAAACTCACTATGTAGCAGTAGTGAACAGCTTAATAACATGAGGAAAATAACAACAAGAATTATGAAGGGATGAGTTGTTAATTAAAATAGTTGATGAAAACATTATGTACACTTGAGGTGATTTTGTAGTGTATGTCTTAAGTACATGAGAAGCCGATGCTTAGGACTATCTTGGGAAGAAGCCACAAGTGTGAAGACTCGAAGGTAAGAAGAGTATGTAGCAAAAGACAAGTTTGAATGAAGGGACATTAATAGGAAGAAAAGAAGAAAACTGGGCCAGAGAAGCAATGGGGCCACATCAAGAAGGGCTTAATGATGTCTGTGAGTTTGAGGCCAGCCTGGTCTACAAACCCATTCCAGGACAGCCAAGGCTACCCTGTCTTTAAAAAACAAGAGAAAAAAAGAGAAAGGGCTGTGGGTAATGGCCATGGCCATGGCCATGGTGTATTTTTTTAGTCCCTATTCTGAATACAACAGAAGCCATAAGACATTAGTTTTAGAAAAGGCACATGACTTGTGCTGGAGTCGGCCTACTCTGCTATCATCTAGAGAAACTACTTAAAGTCAAAAGAAAAACAGGGATCAAGACCATGTTTCAGGAAGCTGTGCTATTAGTTACAGAATAATGTTGGCAGTTAAAACTGTAATCATAAATGGAGTACACAGGATTTTCTGTGTTCAAGAATGTGAAAAACTAAATTTAATGGTCAAAAGGCAATGAAACATCTCAAATCAGAAGAAAAGATTAAGAGAAAGACATCTCTGCAGTTAAAAGTACTCACTGCTCTTGCAGAGGACCAGGATTCGTTCCCTAGGACACATATGTTGGCTCACAACCATTGGTAGTTCCATGCCCAGACTATCCAGTGTCCATACACACATAATATAGAAGATAAATAAATCTGTAAATAAAAATGAGGACCAATCAGTGATAAAGAAAAATGAGTTAAGAATGGCACACTGACACACTGAGCAGGGCATGGTGGTGCACACTTGTAATCGCGCACTTGGGAGGCAGAGACAGGCGGATCACTGTGAGTTTCAGGCCAGCCTGGTCAACAAAGTGAGTCCAAAACTGCAAAGATAGCACAGAGAAACCCTGTCTTGAAAAACTAAAAATTATAATAACACTTTAAAATTAAAATAAAGCAAATAACTCCTGAGGAATGGCAACTGTGGCTGACTTCCGGCCTTCATACATGCACATGCATACCCACTCTTGCCAGGGGGGAGTATATGAAATCTGACAGAAACATGTGGAAATTTCAAGTCCCTAATTTCAATGGTTTTCTTTGTACCACAGCTCTCTATAACCCACTTTGAACATTCCTTAGAAAGCACATTAGGGCACTACCACAAAATTTAAATATCGAAATAATCTGCCCCTTCTATATCTTCAGGGCATCATTCTAAGTCACTACATATGATATTTGATTCCATTTTCAAAGCAATTCAAATAGTGAAATCCTTGTTTTAATACTACAGAACTTAAGACAGCAGACACTGAGCCAAAGTGAGTGCCAGAGCTAGAAAGACTCCCCAAGTTGAAGACAGCATGCTCATTTACTGACAGAGACTAAGCTATTCTCATGATTCAGTCTAGGAAGGATTGATTGAAAGGCTACTGTGGGTAATAAATTCTCCAAGGACTTAAATCCTTTAACTCTATAGTAAAAACCAAATGTTTACTATTAGCTGTGCTACAGAATAAAATTGTTAGGAGGTGGTTTTTGAAAAGGAAAGTGTAAAGCAGAAGCAAGTGCAGTCCCAGAGCAATGGACGTTTAAGCCTCTACTTTACAGTCTATTGAGATTTGCTTTGGACCAATCTGTCGCCATAAAATCCCAAGACATACGAAAGACGTTGTTTGATTGTCTTCCATTCTTCCATTTTACTTGGCTCAGCCTTATTCTACACCATACACAACGCAGCCATCCCTACAGTGATATGACACTGAAGTAGTTTTTAATTCCCGTGCTGCACTGAGTAAAGAGCAATCCAGCAAATGGATTCGCCTTGCCAAAGTCTTTCACTACATCAAATCACCTTGGCAGAAAGTGGGGGTGAGAGATTCCCAGAGACCTCTCAGAGACCCCAGGCTGTTTGACTAATCTGACTCCATGACAGGTTTCAGTTCTCCACTCTGCCTAACTAGGAATTCAGAAAACAATTCCTAAATAAGCTTCACATGGGCAGACAGGTCAGGTTGACTGAAAACTCTGCTTATATTACTTAATGGCCTTACTGGACCCATTAACCAATCCACTTAATGGTCCACATCTGAGTAGTATCCTTCCCTCAACCACTTCCCCACCTCCCATGTACTCTGCCTCACTTCTAACCAATCATATTAGAGGTTACCACAAAACCTCCTGACTGTCTATAAACTGAGCCCATATGTTCACTTCTTGGTCACCATTTTGAAAAGAGTAGTCATCCCTGCATACTGGAATTTCTGGAAAATAGATGTTCTTTATGTTTGCATACTACTTGAATCTGGGGTCTTCTTTCAGTAATTCTCAGAACCTCACAAAAGTTACAAGAGGCTGCCAAGACTCCATAAAATAATCCACTTTTAGTCACTGTCCACCTAAGCAGGAACCTCTGCACTTATGAAATATCTGCTGCAGAACAGTCATAAATAGCCGAGTACTAATCTCTTGGATGAAGCTGGCCTGATAAGACAAGTCCAACTCAACAAGCGGCAGAGTAAGAAAGCCAACTCTCTTCATTATCACACATCCTAAGGTATTCAAGAATCACTCCCTCCCAATGGCGTATGTTGTCATAAGCTTACACATGATTTATTGGAAAGCAGGGAATCATCTGTGACTGAAGTTCTAGTATTTTAACTACTTTTACTGCTAAGTTTTAAGAAGTATACTTTATTTTTTAAATGTCCAGCCAGTACAATAGATTATTTTGTAAAAAGAGCAGTGGGGCTACTGTTCCTTTCTGTATGTCTTAATATGCTCTCCTGTTGCAAACTAATTTGCACAAACAGGAAGTGTGACTGTCTGGTGATGAACAGAGTATTCAGCCTCTCCTTCATTTCAAGAGTGGTTCATTTGTGTTCACATCTGCACAGTCCTTCCAAGCAACCTCTTTTAACTTTTTTATTGTTTTCCCTATTATTGGACAAGGGGGCGTTTACAACCCCTACAAGAGATCTGTGTTCTTTTTTTTTTTTTTTAATTTTTAATTTATGTGCACTGGTGTGAGGTTGTCAGATCTTAGATTTACAGACAGTTGTGAGCTGCCATGTGGGTGCTGGGAATTGAACCCGGGTCCTTTGGAAGAGCAGGCAGTACTCTTAACCACTGAGCCGTCTCTCCGGCCTCGAGATCTGTGTTCTTAATACTGAGATGGTACACTGGAGAGTTTTCAACACATGGTGACTGGTGAAACTTTCCCAGAATCTTCCATAAATAAAAGGGTATTTTAAGCATCTCCCCTGGATCAATGTAGGTTAAACTTCCTTCGTGTGCTTGTCATGACTTGTATCTTAACTCTGTAAAACAACACTCTTTTTTGAAATTATTTTTATTTTTACATATACATTTATGTTATTACACCTATATAAAATAAACTACATACAGCAAGAAGAACCACAGAGCATTCAGGAATTACATTCATGTTACATTCGTAGTGTTTTGGCTGTTTGTATTTGGCAACCTTGAAGAAAACATTTTCCTATCTTGGTGAGTCTAAAATTCTGAATGTAACTCAATATCTATCATATCTCATCTCTATCAACCTAAAACATCTACCTAGACCTAAAAACATCTTAAGCCCTAAACAACTAGGCATAATTGTGAAGCTCAAATACCTCAGAGTCCTAAAGAAAATGGCATTTAAAGATGTTTTTATTATTTTAATGATTCTTTGACAACCAGACAGGTTAACTCCTGACAACAACCAGCCTGCCTCAAAGAGGATGATGAGCATCAATGAATCTCCTCATGGAGATGGCTTCAAATATGGCAAACAAGCCACTGGGCAAAATGTCCTAGTTTTGACCACTGACAGAATTCTGCCTAAAACTTGGCAAGCTTGGGTGCAGGCAGAGTCAATGGCCAAACTCTGCCAAGACAGGGTAAGTACATCCTCAAAAGTTACTGCCTTACAAATATGTCTGTCAGATATACTGGGCCAGAAGGCTGAAGATGATGCTCCAACATTTTAGATTGTTATGAGTGACTATTCAGGAAGCAAATTGCCTCTGTCATTTTTATATTATTATTAAATTTGGAAGCTGCTAACTCTCAGTTCCTTTACTCATGTAATTAATTTTATTGCTCAAGTCTCTGATGAAGTTGAAGACCATACTCTTAAGTATTTAATATTCTAGGTTGCTTTTTGGTTTGGTTTGGTTTTTTGTTTGTTTGTTTGTTTGTTTGGTCAGTCGTTTGACTGGTTGGTTTGGTTTGGCTTGGCTTTGGTTTTTGAGACAGGCTCTCTCTATGTAGTCCTGGCTGTCCTGGTGTTCCATATGTAGACCAGGCTGGCCTCAAGCTCACAGAGATCCCCGTGCCTCTGTTATGCACCCAGCTTTTTTACTTAAATATGCGTGCTTTTAAGAAACATTTTATTTGACTATTATAAATGAAAAGCTGATACTATGTGCCAGAAGATATGTCATAGGAAGGATTGAGGGGATGGCTCAGGGGATTAAGTGCATGTCATGCAAGCATTAGGAATTGAATTTGGATCCTCAGACTTCACAGGTGTAAGAGCCTTCTCTGTAATCCCAGTGCTCACAATGACATAGGGATAGAAAGAAAAGAATTCTCTGAAGCATCTGGGCTGGCTTGACCAGTATTCTCAGCAATGACTATCAAAGAAGAGACTGTCTCAAGCAGGGTAGGAGATTAACATTGGACACCAAGGTTGCCTTCTTACCGTTAAATAAATTCTGGTGTATATGTGCCCACACATGCACATATATGCATACAACACACCAGAGAGAGACAGAGACACAAGTAGAAGTGTCATAAACATCTAACTAGGGTAGACGCTTATAAAGACTTGGTCTCCTGTCATTAAAAAGAAAGATAAGCAAGGACTAGAGAGGATATATTCACCCAGAATTTCATCATTAACATAATTAGAAAAATAGACACATTTCAGTAGCAAAGCAAACATTTTTTTCTTTCTATGTGGCTCAACATGGCTTAACACGACCCACATCTCATAATATTATTTCAAATGTTCCAGGAAGCTGATCAGCACAGACACAGGCATAGCTTTACATTATCTACAGTTTCCAAAATCCTCTTCCTGACACTTCCCATTGACAGAAAATGAGAACCCAGCAGTACTGTGGCCTCCTGTGTTATTGGTGTTCTCCTCCTTTCCCTCCACCCTTAACATGTGCTGTGCTTTTTTTGGAGGAATGCCAGTCTAGTTGTCTGGATAAAGTGCTTTATGTATGTCCTGTAGTCACTTTCTGACACAATTTATACATTTTCCTTTTACTGTTTTTAATTTTGAGATTATAATCCATAATTACATGATGTATCTCTCCCCTTTTCTTCATCTAAACCCTCTCATATACTCCTCCTCACTTTTGATGGTTGTTACATGTATGTAAGTGTATGTATACGTAGATACATAGATTCCTGAATTAAACCTTTTCAGTCTGTATAATGTTACTCTACTCGTATATAACCAGGTGGTGTACTCTTCCCTAGAAAAGTCCATTTCTACCACCCTCAGGATTCTTTGGCTTCTTGTATTTCCTACTTTTTGTAAGAATAGCAAGAATGGTAGACCCACTACCACATTTCGTGTAAATGTGTTTACCTTAAGTTTTACTTCAAAAGGTATGCTCAGCTTCAAAATAAAAGAAGATTCCATTTCCAGTGTTCACTGCACCCTCTTTGCTTCATTTTCAAACTAACTGTGATGAGGATGGTTTCCCAACATTCCTTGTGATCTAGAAGCTAAATGCCCACTGTGATTTCACTCACAGCTCCTTACTTAAAAGTGGGCTGATAACCCAGGACATCATCCCTAGTTGAAGCAAATGACACAAACTGATGAGCTGCTGGCTAACAAGTCCCTGACTATGCCTAGCGACCCTGAACCCATCAGCAATTATATAAGATTAATAGAAAGACAAAATAATTTTCATCTACTGTAGTGGTAAAACTAATCACTCCACACAGATAATAAACGCAAAACTCAGCCACCCTAACACAGAACTCTATACCAGGGTACAGGGCATTTTCAGAAAATGTAATACCTCCTCTTTAATTGGTGCACATCGGTTACATATAGGAGAGATGTGATTGGAATTAAAAATGAAGTATGCATTGCAGTGAGATGACCAAGATATCAACAGAGAATTACAACTGTTTACACTTTCCTTTAACCTGGAGAAGTTGAGGGGAAATAAAGTTAAACTGCGTGCATGGTCTTCTGGAACTCTTGAGGCATTGCCTCATATTTAGCCAGGCTCCTCCCTAAGGACTTACTTGTGAATAGATGAGATAACGCTAGAAGGAATTTTAAATTCATTTGGCTTCTGAGATTACCACTCTATTTACCCTTTAAGCCTTTGCATTTTCTCATGTATTCTTTGATTTAAGGAATTTATACTCATTTTACCATTAATTCTTCTTATAACACCTATCAAGTTTTTGGTCCACAAGGTTCAATCATTATTATTTCATTATTATTATTATTATTATTATTATTATTATTATTATTATTATTATTATTATTATCATTATTATTTTAATCTGCAATGCCTGTCTGTAGTAAGGTAGGGATGGGAGGAATCATTATATATTAAAAATAAATATTATAATGTGAACAATGTTAAAAGATTCCTCTCTGTGTGTGTGTGTGTCTGTATGTCTGTGTCCATGTCTCTGTGTGTGTGTGTATATTCCCCCAATGATGATTTATTTGTTGTATTGAAAAGCTGAAATGCAAGTAATACTTGCCCACATGAAAGGAAAATTTTGCCTGGGATCTTGACAGTAATTCTATCACTAACACCACCCTCAATATAATGCCATTTTTTGTCTCAATTGGCCCATGTCCTTTGACATTACTTCTTACAAAACAGGAATATTAACTTATCAATTTTGCTACAAAACTCATGAAACTAGCATTGCAGGTGTTGCATTAAATCTTTATGCAGAATATCAAAAGCTTAGGGCACTATTGCATACTTCAGTACAGACTTAACATTAGGGACTGTAAATATAAACCCTATAATCTATTTCCTAATTGTATATAATTGGCTTCAAAATTTAGAAAAACAGTATAATTAAATAATGTCTGCAAAATGTCAATTGTAACTCACCTCACTTGTTAATTCTATAAAATTTAAACCCCAAGAGAAAGGAAATAAATTATTATAGCTAACTAAATTATATCAAAATTTTATATAAACAAATGGAGTGTGATGGTCCCATTTGTTTGTATTGGAATTAGAATTTTTTAAATAAGAGGAGGAGTTTCACAGACTTGAAACACAGACTTTTATACAGACACAAAACTGTCATTTGTATGAGAACTATTAGTAGTATAGCAATTACCATCTAGCTGGCATTAAGACAGTAAATCAGTGTTTTCAAAACAGCTTACCCCCTAAAAAGAGAAATTCCAAGGAGTCTGCAACTTTATTATAGTCTTACTTTTAATCCCATTTCTAAAAACTATATGAGAACAATAGAGTGTCAAGATTATTCAAGATATGTTTAACATTCCAAATTTATAAGCATCATGCAGCCATATTCTCATTTTTTCACCATCTTAAACTAGCTAGAATAACCCATATGAGAGGTGTTCAAGAAATACATCCATATAGTAACAACTGTTTGATTTTGGTCTAACAACTCAGAATATTTGACCTTCATGTTTTTCCTTCCTGAGGAAAATCAGAGCAAAGAATTCTCAGCGGAAAGTCACGGGCTTTTAAGGATCCGATTTGTAAACTACCTGAAGTCAAACCAGCACACCCTATTTTATTCCCACACCTTGTTGAAAATCCAGTATAAACTTGGACTTGAAATCAAGCACCCCAGTGTTACAAGCCAGGCAGTTTTTCTACAGTAACAATTCCATGGAGGGAAACTGCTCTCACTCCCTAACAGGTTTGAGACTCTGAACTGTGACTGATCCTCTTCAGTAATTTTCCATCAAATGTGCAAGATAACTCTTGACAGTGAGACATCATTTCTCATTTACCTCTTCGGGAGATTGAAATACCCTTTGTCTATATAAGGAGGTTCGTCTTACTTAAATAGAACCAAAGTTATTCTCTGTGGCTTCATTGCTTTTCCCAAATACTTCCTTATTAGGGGGAAAATGATTTTGAACTCATAGGATCAGATAAGGACATTTTGTTTTAATATCGCTGCCTGGGTTGAAAGGAAATACGCTATTTAAGTTGCACTGAGTCAGCCATGTTTTGTGGCTGGCCTTCCTGATGACTGCCTATGTGCTCATTCAGAATACTAGCTTCAAAATAGGACAAAATCTAAATCATGCAAAGCATGTGGATCACTGAGTCAGTGCATTGAGGCCAGCTGGGACCAGAATAATTTAATTAAAGAGAAACATTCCCAATAGTAGACATAGAAATAATTTTGAAAAGTCAAAAAATCTCAATGACTGACACTTCTACAACAAAACTCCTGCACCTAAGCCATGAAGATCATTTCAGAAGAAGGAGGTGTAGGGCGTGTGCTAGAGGAGAGACAGAGAAGTAGTCTTCTCCAGAGTTATCCATAACCAAATGGCAAGTAACATTACACAGACTGAGCAGGTTGTGCATGCGTGCGTGTGCATGCATGTGTGTGCACATGTGTGTGCACATGTGTGTACATGTGTGTGCATGTGTGCCTGTGTGTGTGCCTGTGTGTGTGTGTGTGTGTGTAGCAACAATTAAAGAGAAAGAGTCCATGAATTTAAATAAGAGAAGGGCGAAGGGAACATGGAAGGAATTGGAGAGAGAAAAATGGAAGGAAAGAAATGATGTAATTACATTTATTTAGAAATATTTTCAAAATAATCTCATTTAGTAAAACACCATCCACCATGCCATCACAAATCAGAGGAAATATCACTGCAATATTCATGTAAAGGCCACCCAGATTGTGAATTAATTAGAAGTCACATTAGACATAGTGTTCATTCCAATCTGACATAGAATTCGTCTTTGTCAAACAACCAGTATCTCCATTTTCCCCCAATTACTAACATAGTAACTTATTCTAGTAAAATAGTAGGTTGGGTGATAATCAGTGAGAAAGGCCTTTAATCTTTAAGGTTCCTCAATCCTAATTCAAATAATCAAAGATAATCTCAATGGTTTCAACTATTACGAAAGTTTCCTCAGAAATAATTTTTGAAAGGTTGTATAAGGTTTGTTTCCATTTCATATGTTTAAACAAAGAATTACAATTCGTCAAATGAAATTTAGAGGAAATTTCATGCTTAGAAGTAAGTAAGGTACGGCCTCACATGAAAACCCAAAGGTTAATAAAGATTATTAGCTGTTATACAATGCCGAAGTAGGAGGAGCAAGGGCAGAAGGGCTGTGTCTCCTAGGAACATCCAAAGCTGCACCATGAAGTCTCACTAACACGGCTAACTTGAGCTAAAAAAGGACAGCACCAATAGGCATGCCAAAGTGGATGGGGAAGTCTGAGAGGCCCCATCCCTACACAAAAGAACTACAGGCACCTAAAGACTGCTGAGAGTGGGGGAACGGGTTTTTGTCTACCAAAGAGCACACAAACTATCCAATAACATATGGTCAAGTCTGAAAACACACATACAAATAACATTATACAAACTGAGCAGGTTATATTAAGGATGTATATATGTATATATGTATACATATATTCATTTGACAACAATTAATGATAAAAGAGGTCATGATTTCAAAGAGAGCAAGGAGGGGT
Organism: Acomys russatus; assembly: GCF_903995435.1. NCBI lineage: Eukaryota > Metazoa > Chordata > Mammalia > Rodentia > Muridae > Acomys > Acomys russatus. The sequence continues at coordinate 48,226,879 of NC_067148.1, read as the reverse complement.
ATAGGGGATGATTTGAAGGGAAGGAAAGTTGCAGAGAGATGATATAATTACAGTATAATCTTAAATATGAAATAAAGTATTATGCATTTTTAAAAATATAAATTAAATCACTGTCTCTGATCTGTAAACCTTCTTTTCAAATAAAGCTCACTTCAGTTTCCGATCCATCCAGTTGCATCTAACTGGATTCATATTTCTTTTTAATTTTCAAAAATGCATAGAAGAGGAAAGTATTCTTCTGTTGGGAATTTCTACCTGCAGGTAATGTCTGGTGTTGGTAAGATTTGGGCTTTCAGACATCAAGAAATGACATTCACAAACAGATATGAAGTATGAAAGTTTCATCATCCTCAGATGCTTTGATAACTGGTCATTCTGCGGTATCATGAAACTGTATCAGACTCTATTCGACCTTCTGCCACAGTCTTAATTAATATTCTTAGGTTCCACAACATGGTTCAAAAACAACAGTAAATCATTGAGCTTTTGACAGTGATTTCTGATTAATTTCTAAGCACCAGAAATAATTCTACTATTACGAGCTATATTTAGATCATAAATTATTCTGGAAGCCTTGTTGGCCTGAGCCAAATGAATGTGAAGTCACTAAAATGTATAAAGATAATAATTGGGCGAAAGATTCAGAGCACAGCAAACAAAATTATTTCCACATCTTGGTCAGACCCTGTTGGGACTGAAAATGACCACGAGGGTGTAAGCAGGCAGTCCTTGACACAAACACGTTTGTTGAAAATTGATTCCTCTTCAGTAGACAGCAGAGAAAGCAGGCAGCACTTTCTGAGACTGAGACAGTATCTTTTCTTGAGACTATGCCAAATTGCTACAAGGAAGGATAAATCTGTAACTGTGGCCAGAAGAAAAGAGAATAATTGTTACTTAAAAAGGGAGAGGTGCATAGCTGGGTGTGAGCACACCTGCAATCCCAGAACTGAGGGAGGCAGAGCCAGGTGGATATCTGTTAGCTCAAGGCCGACCTGGTCTACAAAGCAAGTCCAGGACAGCCAATGCTACACACAATAAAGAAGCCTTGTCTTGAAAAACCAAAAGGAGGGGTGGTGGCAAGTGACAAATGATGGTAAAAGAAAATGCCATGCTTCCAGAATCCACATTAAAATAACTATTTAATCCGTGTGCTTTAGAAAACTGTTTACTTTTCTTTCTGTGAGGAAAAAGTTGTGCAAACCGCAAGTGACTGGAGAATTTGACTTTTTAAATAATAGCTTTAAACAACAAGAATCTATTCAAGAATGGGCTTAATGTACAGTTCTTAAAATATTGTTTAAAATTTAAGAGTCAGTGGACACAGAAATACATTTTCTGAATATCAGATTGAGATAAAATAGCCTAAATTATATTTGATAACAACAACAGCACAGTGCAGGAGCCAGCAAACATTGTTTAAAGAACATTAGGGTAAATGTTTCCGGTGCTGCAGGAGCCGTACAGTCTATCAGAGTTCCTCAAACTTTCAACTACAGTGGGAAAGCAGCCTAGTCAATGGGTAAATAAATCTGCCTGGATACATTTCAGCAAAGTTTATTTCTAAAGAAAGACAGCCAGACACACTTGGCCCCAGGCTGTGTGTGTTTGCTCATCCTGCTGGAAAAGTATTGATCCTTGTTTAAGAAGCAAAGAGCAGTTCTTGTTGCTTCTGGAAACCACAAAACTCTTCCTCCTAGTCATCTGACTTCAGAATAGGAAAATTCCCCTCTGGTTTTATCGCTTCTTTGTGTTTGGCTGCAATTATCTTTTCTCTTAGAGACGCCTCTTTTTCCGTCAATTTCAAGAACATCAATTCAGTCTTCTCATGGGCTCTAGCCTTTGGAAAGTACTGAGCAGTGGTGATGCTTTGCCTGATGGTGTTTCAGCTCCAACGACTCTGTCTTTTCCAATGGGCAGAACAATGGAACCCACCTTGGGTGCTAGGAGGACAGCTGAGAGAATTAGAGCATCCATAAAGTGTTGACTAAAGTAAGTTTGAGCTACTAGCTTCACTTTACTTCACATGTGTCTTGTGACTGATGTGTTGTTTATACTAAAAAGGAAAATGTTGACAAAACTATTTTTAGAAGGACCAAGAAAAGGAAAAGTCTCAAAATACTAGCCTGACACACAGCATGACCCATATAGCACTAACTAGGGTGCTAGCTAGAGTGCTCACCTGAAAAATACTTGTGTGTGGTTGATTTTTTTTTTCATTAAAGCAAAAGCATATAACCTCTGAGTAACCCATCAAAACTCTCTTATCCTGCCCGTAGACAAAAAAAAGAAACTTCTCAGATGATGGCTGACCAAAGCACTGATCTGCAAGTATGGCAGAATATTATCAAGTCGTTTTATCATTACATTCCATTTTTCAGACCAGTATTTTTTTGGTTTTAGGCTAGGTCCCTAGGCTGTCTAGTCTCAGGTTCTTCGCGACTCCAGCAGTTTCAGTTATGACTTCCATCCTATTGAATGGGCCTTAAATCACAGCAGATATTTGTTGTACTGTAAGCTTTGTGCCACCATTGTCCTGCCATATTTTGCAAGATATATATATTGTTCATTGTAGATAGAGATTTTATGTCTGGCTTGGTGTGAACATTTCTCTTTTGAAAGGATGTAGATGGAAGATAATGGTAGTATTCTATTTTGAAATAATTATCAGATATATAAGTGCTCAAATGATCAGATACACGATTCCGGAATCAAAAACTGTTCTGAGTCAAAGATGGCAATTTGGCAGTTGCCACCACTGGGTAATATTTAAGCCATGAGCAGAACATATCAACAAGGCAGTAGTGACAGACAGAAGTCTAAAGTAAGACTAAGATGTCAATATAGATACATACAAATCAAAAAATGAAAATAAGGAGAGAAAAGACACTGAGTGCTGCTGAAAGAAATTTAGCAAGTGTGGTATCCAGGGAGCTGAGTGAGGAAAGAGCACTTGGTAAATAGGAATTGTCTTCTGTATGAAATGCTGCTAATGGGTTAAGGAAGCAGAAGGCTGAGAATGGGGTTGAGTGTCTGAGGGTCTTTGTTGCCTTGATAAAAGCAGTGATGGCAGGCTATGGAGTGGCAATAGCCTGAGGAGAGTGGGTATAAGAGGGACATGGAGAAGAAAATTGGAGGCTGGAAGTGTTGTTTTTCTCTTGCTGGGGAACAGAAGAGGCAGAGAAATAAGGATGGAGTTGTAGTTTTGTTGAGAGATAAGTTTTAAGATGATCTAATACTAGGTTGTTTCCAAAGATATTAACAGTAAGATACTTAAGACAGTAAGATACAATCAGAGACTTATTATAATTTACATACTTCTGCAGATGTTAATGATGGGGGCACAATTCTCCTGATGTTTTCATTATGAGCCTAGCCTTTAACAGCACCGCGATCTCACCAGCCCATGGCACAATACTCAATTGACTTCTTCATCAAAACATAATAATTTGTCTTTCCATTCAGTGATTAACACAGAAAAATGTTTATTTGACTCTGCTAATGATTTATAACTCTTAAAACACATTTTACCAACAAATACTGTCCCTTAGTTAGCCTTAAAGTTAGTGTAATCATCACCTTGAAACAATGTGATAGGAGCATTTATCTCTCTGCTCCTTCCTGCCAACATTTGACACTTGGAGTTGCATCTCATTTTCTATGCTTAATTATCAAGTTGATTCTCTAGTCTGTTTTCTTAAAAATAAGCTTTATCTTCCAATGTAGAAGGAAAAAATACACCTTCCTTTAACTGAAAGAAGTGGACTGATTTTCAGGAGATGAATCTGTATCTAAATATCTCAGTTTCTCCCATACTTAACCTCAGGCTTACCACCAGCATCTCGGCAATCACTGTAAGATGGTTCTCTAGAGATGCCTGTCTGTTGCTCAGTATTCCATCCATTCAGGAAAATTCACTTGAATGAATGGGCTCTCAATGGGCTGCTGACAAGTTTTCATCAAGTAGCATAAAGCAGAAGCATTCAAGAATTGATATTAGTAAGTTCGTTTTTTTTTTTTTTAAAAAAGCCTAGATGCAAATGAATATTCATCTGTTCTTCTACACTAAACACATAAAATTTAACTTCCTGGGCCATCTGTTAGCTCCAATACAGCAAAGATATTGGATATTATAAATTCACAATGCAACATTTTCAAGGTCTCTTCAAATAGGCATTAAATACATAAAAATGTATACAAGGAATTATACTTAAAACATTTTCTCTAATATTGTTATTATTTTAGTGGTTATCAACTAAAATAAATGGATACATAACACAAATTCATACAATTCGTTTAACTGAGTAAGCATTTTAGTAGTGTCTGGGATGTAACATGTTCTGTTAGAAATCCAGGGATGAAAACATACATATATCTTACTCTTGACTAACTTAGACTATATTGGGAAAGAAAAAAACTAAGGCAGTGAAAATGTAATATGTCAAGTCTCTATTAAAATACTAAAATATCTACTGAAGTACTAAAACAGGAGTAGAAAGATATGAAAGCACGGTCACTAATTTCTTTGGTGACAGTACAGAAAACTAAAGAAAAATGGCTGGCTTTGAAGAACAAAATGTCTTTGTAGAGGTAAGTCGCATTTGAGGAAAGACCAAAGAGACAGATTGAGCAATGAAAAGGAGAGTTAACTGCAAGATCCGAAGCAGATAAATAAAATGATATTGTCAGGGTAGACACTTGGGTGAAGAATCTCTTCAGCCCTCCTCTCAATAAGAGGGTAGATAGTGCAAAGAACAGACTTGACTTCCCAGGGAGTGTTGCTGCAGGCAACATGAAGAGTGGTTCACTAACACTGTCTGGCAAGGCACAGAGGAGGCAAAGTTGAGGAAGTATCCAGTGAAGAGACTACTTGAGGAAAACAACCAATAGGAGAGCAGCTATCCTTGGTGTTTCTCTTTTCTTCATCATCACTTTCCCTACCATCACCTCAGTCTTGCACTCATACCTTTGAAGCATATGTCATTCTAAGCACATCTCATCATGTTCTCTGACAGCCCACACACCCAAGCTATCACTATCTCTAATCATTACCAAACCCACCTTTACGCGTTTCTCTGCCATATTTATTGTGTCCCCTCCATTCTAGAGCAGTCATTCTCTATCATGGATCAGACTATATCAGTGTCACCTTATTTGAAGGTAACAGTGGAATCACAATGTAATTACAGTCAAAATTAAAATGTCTTCCTTTTGTATGTAACATTATATATGATTCGCCTCTTGCCTGCAGCTTTTCCTTTCTTTGTTTTTTTCCCCTATGCTAGTGTTTTCCTGCCTGTCATTCTTCTCATAGCCCACTGTTACACTAGACTTTCAGCTTAGGTGTCAGCCCACCAAGTCCTTTCCTCTCCAAATAGTTTTAGTACATTTTAAACAGTCAAGTAATTTTTTCTGTAATTTATTTCTCTTTCTTCTTGTAGTGGGGTCTACAGCTGAATACCACTCAATAAACTAAACTGATTGTATGAGAAAGTTTATGAAGAAGAGAAAATATACTCAGAAAATTTGTTAAGGCTTGTTCTGTGTTATATTGTACAAAATTTCGTTGTAGCCACCTTTAAACACTGGTACAAAACTACATGTTTTTCTTCAAGTTATTTGGTGACAATATTCCATACAGCCTTGGATATTAAAGTGAGAGAGCAGGGCCATGTCTTATAGACTATAAGAGCAAGTCTTATTTGAAAACTCTCCCACAGATAGTCCATTTTCTGTTCAGTAAAAACATGCATATATCCATTTTTATTTGTGAGAAAATATTTGTTTTACTGTAATAGTCAAAGCCAAGAAGAGTTAGATGAAAGCTGTAGTTCACAAATGAGAGACTGGTGAAGATCTTCAGAAGAGCTATAAAGGGGATACAAATTTTATGGTAAAGTAATAGTGACTCATAGACCTGGAAACTTTCAGATTGCAGGGAGCTGAAAATGGCCCTGTAATCATGTCTCATACATTCCACAGGAAAGAGTCGCTAGGCATCAGTCCTTTACTGTAACATGTTCCTAAGAATTTGCCACCAGCTATGAATTTACTGCTAGTCTCTTCCGCCTACTCTCTTCACTTCCTGATTTTTTTTAATATAAACTTTTAGTTAGAATTCAGTTCCCTTAGTTCCTTGGTGCTAGGGAAAGTGTTGAGCAAGACTAAGGCATTCCAGTCACTGGGAGAGATTTGCTGGCTGGCAAGTCAGCTTCCCTAGCTTGGCTTCCCAGATGTTGACCCTGAAAGCACTCCTAGCACATTTCCTGAATGTTAATCTGTGCCTCTCAAGTTTCCTTCCCTGGGAAGGCAATTTGGAACCACTGCCTTTAAGCACAGCAGGATTTGGATATTCCAATGAAGTTGTGAGAATCTGACTATTTTTCAGTTCTATATTAAATTCATCTCAGCAAAGCAACAACCCTCTGTGATTAAATGACAATTTCAGGATATTTCACCCAAACTCTCTGCTGCAAGCAATTCCATGAAAATAATTTTTCAAATGATAATTACATCGCAGAAATTTTGATAAATGATCACTAGGAATAAAGCAAACTGATATGCTATTTCAGAAGTTGTCAAAGGAAAACTAAAAATGCTAAAATTAGAGAAAAATCGTATCAAAAGAAATCCAAAGTTATTCTGGTTTCTCACAAAAAATAATTGCATGTAAGAACTTGGAAATGGGAATCATTATAAGATTTGAGTTTAAAAGGTAAAATTATAAAGCCAGATATCATGGAGATCTCTTGTCATCCCAGCCTTCAGGAGGCAGAGACAGGGCAATTGCCACAAGTTTGGATCCAGCCTAATCTAAGAAGTCAGTTTCTAGCAAACTGGAAAATAGTGAGACTCTGGGTCAGGGAGGATTAATCAGAATAGCATGTGACATATCAGAATGGCCAGAATTAATTATTATCCATACCACCACTGTATACACAAGACTTGATACACATGAAATAAGAATTGAGAGTTAAGAAACCAATTACAACTCTAATAATAGTGCCTAAAGCATAAAAATAGCTTTCAAATAAGAGGTAAACTCATACTATATATTGAAATTTCCTGCCATGTTTCAGAAATAAACTGAGATTCAAATGGAAAATTGGCAGAGCACTCATGGCAGTACAAAAATCTGATGATATAAGAACAATGAAAATAAAAACATCTGATGTCAGAACCTAAAACCTTTTCATACAGTTAAGTATTATTGATGTTGATTATTGTTTTCTAGGTATTGGATATATATATATACAATGAATAAAACATTCTACATTTCTTAAAATTTGCCAGTTAGAATATACTTTAAGATGCTTGTGTGAAGAAGGTATAAAACAGATAAATATCAAATTCTCCGCTTTAGAACTTAAAATGCCATGGAAAGGAATGGAGAACGTGTTAGTTTCTCCTCCTAAACATTTAATAAGAAGTTTCCCAAAGACTGTAAAGTCACTCTATCACCAGAGACTTTCAGGTAAACAAGAAAGATACATCACTGTCTTTTTTCTTTAGAATTAATCCAAACTGGTCTGTCTGTCATCTGGACAGGAAAATGCCTCCTCCTTGGTAAAGCTATCTGTTCTAGAGGCTTGAAGAAATATTATAAAACTAACCTAAATATGAAAGTTGGCACAATGATTCCTCCAACCACTGTTCACTGTCACTTCTATATACAATGGACCCACGGACCATTGTGCTTTCTCGTTCTGTGACATTATTTTTCCCCACAATGAACTCTTTGACCATTGCCCACTTCTACTCCTTTATGATATCTCATTTTTATCTCTTCAATATAGTCTGCCTTCTATACTGTATTCTGTGTACCTTGTCTGAATTCTCTCAGTGGAAATCACAAGGATCAGGGAGCCAAGAAAAAGCCAACCAGAAATCTTGGTAGGATGCTAAGCTGCTGGCTTTGAGGAAGGATTGGGGGTCACAAGCCACAGCAAACATATGGTCACAGAAGCTGGGAAAACTAGGGAAACATATTGTCTCTTGTAAGAAAAGCATCTTAAACTCTGATTATAGCTTGGTTCTTGGGCTTGTGAGACCCATTTTAGATGTCCTTGACCCAGACTGTAAGATTTCTTAATGGTTTTATTTAAACTATGAAGTTTTCTAAAGCAAGAAAATAACACTTACAGCTATTTTTAAATTTAGTAGTTTGACAGTATATTAGGAGGTTATGAGGAACAGAATTATAATATATATATAATGCATGCATACAGATGTTTTTATATATGATTTATTATATGTGTATGTTATATGATTTATTTATCTGGCTTGGATGATCAGAGATAAGTAGATAAGTAATGACTGCCATGATAGGCAGGCTGATAACCTAGCATCTATAGTCCATGAAGCTGGATACCTCAGAAGTTTCAATCTGGCAATTAAAAACCCTGAAACTTTCTCAAGAATCTTTGCTCATCATTCTACATTGGAAGGCCAAGAAGCTAATGACTGGTATGTGAAAGGCAGCAGCAACAGCAATAACAGGGTAGGTGCACTCGCAAGCAAGAAGTGAGGACAGATAAGCAAGAAACACTGATTATTTTCTTGGGCTTATTCATACATGGGTTGGCATTGAAGGGCCCTATCAACTTGGCAAAATGTCTTATCCTCTCAATAAATCCATTTGGGAAGTTACTTCCCAGACCCATCCAGAGATGCATCAGACAGGTGTTTCCAGGTCAAATCAAGGCAACAGTCAAGCTTAATGAAACTGTTGGTAATGCACAGACTAGGGAATAGCATGGGTGGATAGAAGGTCAGGAAGAGTGAGACCTAAGAGAAGTCAGTTTGGGGGTGGTTTCATCCACTAATGAAGTTTCTAATGTCAATCTAGGTACTCAAACTTCAATATATGAAGAATAATTTGGTAGTCACTTGATAACGGATGTGCTTCAAGTGACTATGTCTTTTGTAGAAACAGGGAAACATGAGTGATCCAGCAGAAACAAGGAAATGGAAGAAAGAACAATTGGGGAAACACTTGTGGTGAGAAAGTAAAGCTGCCAGTGTCCTCAGAGACAGCTAGGATAGTTGTTGGTGACAGGGGTAAAAAGACCTGTAAAAAGAAAACCAAATGTTCTTTTTGTAGGTTTCTAGGACCCTCTGAATCCTTCTACTTTGCTATTCTCCCATGCTTCTCTCATCTAGAGTCCCAATAGGATGTCTTCCCCTCTGTCCCAGTTTCCTGGTAAGTGAAAAATTTCATGGGACATGCCCCTTGGGCTAGTGTCCAGATATAAGTGAGTATGTACCATTTGATTCTTTCTGCTTTTGGGTTAACTCACTCATTATGATCATTTCTAGCTCAATCCATTTGTCCAAAAATTTCGGGAATTCCTTGTTTTTAATAGCTGAGTAGTATTCCATAGTGTAAATGTACCACAGTTTCTTTATCCATTCTTCTACTGAGGGACACTTGGGCTGTTTCCATGATCTGGCTATTATGAATAAGGCTGCTATGAACATGGTTGAGCAAATTTTTCTTGTTGTGTGCTGGAGTATCTTCTGGGTATATTCCAAGGAGTGGAATGTACCCAGAATATGGCACCAGCCAAGGACAATACAGGTGGTAAACTACAAACGCCTACCCAGATCTAGCCAATGGACAGGACATTCTCCACAGTTGAGTGGAGAGTGGAGTCTGACTTTCACATGTACTCTGGTGCCTCATATTTGACCATGTCCCCTGGATGGGGAGACCTGGTGGCACTCAGAGGAAGGATAGCAGGCTACCAAGAAGAGACTTGATACCCTATGAGCATATACAGGGGGAGGAGGTCCCCCTCAGTCACAGTCATAGGGGAGGGGAGTAAGGGGATAATGGGAGGGAGGGAGGAATGGGAGGATACAAGGGATGAGAGGTAATAAGAATAAATTAACTTTAAAAATGAAAAAAAAAAAAAAAGAAAGCCAAAGTCCCCATAGGCTTTAGATTTTGATGATGAAGTAAGAGCACAATGACCAAGATGGAGTACTGAGTGAGGGTTGGTGACGGGGTTGTGCTACTCAGCCTGCATAAGCCCAGGTGACAATGTGTAATCAAATATTCTTGGGCCTTTTAAAGTTATTTGTACAAAGGGGAGATAAAAACATGGTGGCTTCTGTGCTGATGGCTTCCAGAAGAGAAAGCAGCTATAAATGCATAATTATTGTGAGGACTGCTGTCTTAGAAATGAATGAGGACTAACGGTTTAACCCACAAGAATCAAGAGTGCTCCCGTCTACCCCCAAGTTTGCCATGAGAGGGTGAGCATATCAAGACACACAGAGCTTGGAATGTAGTGAGATTCAGGAGTACAGGGAGGTTAGGGCTTTCGCTATGGTTTTCAGAGTGAGCCATGCCCGAGGACATGGGGGTGAAACTGTGCACCATTCACAGAGTGTTATGGAAACTTTGGGGCTCATGTTGGGGAAAGGCCCAATAGGTATTCGTTCAGCATGCATGAGCGCCCTCAGATCTGCACTTCTATTATTCCTACACATTCAAGTAGCTTCAAAACAAATATTACTGTTAGAAGGAATTTGTAGAAGGAATTATTTATCTTAAAAATACATGGTTAAAATGAGTTGGAATTATGAAGGTGAGAAAGTGAAGAAAAAAACTGCAATGAGTTGTTATTTAGACTGAAACAGTTTCTGGTGACACACATGAGAGTGACTCCTTGAGACCTTCTGATGACACATGTGAGAGTGACTCCTTAAGACCTTCAGATGACACACGTGAGAGTGACTCCTTAAGACCTTCAGATGACAGATGTGAGAGTGACTCCTTAATACCTACAAGTGTTTGCATAATCTTAAAAACTCAAATCTCTGGTAGAAAAACACTGAAACAAGAAAAAAAAATGACATGCTCATCAGATTTGTTTTCTAAAACTGAACTCTGCTTCTTTACAAAATTAATATCTTTTTAACTGTTTTGGTTTTCCTCAAATGGAAGAAATATATAAGCTTTGAATTTTTCACCTATATTTTAGTTACCATTTAAGAAAACCAATTACCTTTATTATATATAGTGTAAAGAAGTATATATGAAATGGTCCTTAAACGGCATATGAAGCCAGTATAATTCCACGTGATTAGGCAATAAGGCGGGCCTTCATCATTGTAGAGTAAGAATCCTTACTTACCTTCAGATTCGCAAAGTGGTTTCATCTCAATAAAATGTTAAATATGTTGCTACTCTAACATGAAGTACCGTATCCATACAACTCAATTATAATACAAGGTTTGCTTCCAATACTTTGAAAGGGCTATTGCAGGCTGTTTAGGATAATTAAGTAATACAAGTTAATTGTTAGTTGATCAAATCATGGTCATGTCAACTACTTGCCTATTTTCCTCACAAGAATATATACCTAGGTTTAACAGAGAGACAGGATTCTATGGATAGATAAGGCAAAGACAGTTAGATAAGTTCTTCATAAACCTCAGAGACCTACAGAATATGGCATTTAAAGGTGTTTTTGTGATTTTAAGGATCCTTTGACAATAAGACAAATTAACTCCTGGCAACACCCAGCCTATCTCAGAGAAGAGGATAAGCATCAAAGAGCCTCCTTATGGAAGTGGCTTCAAATGTGGCAAACAAGCCACTGGGGAAAATGTCCTTTCTGCTACAGACAGAATTCTGCCTAGAAGTGGGCATGCTTGAACACAGGGAGAGTCAATGGCCAACTCTACCAAGACAGGGTAAGCAAGTCCTCACTACTTCCTGTCTCACAAACACGTCTGAAGGAGAGAGAAACCCGTTTTTTATGATCCCAAGTGTGGAATCGGAAAAATCTTGTGAGAGAACAGGTGAGATTAATCCACTAGAAGGCCAACCACCTTGTGCGGGAGCCTGATTGTTGCCAGCTGAAAAGATCTCATGAACAGACTCTGGGAGGAGACATATAAATGAGCCCAGAAATAGAGGCAGGGGCTTTTGGAGACTTCAGATAGTTTTGGCTGTTCATCGCTTCACTTCAAGACACTCCTAGAAAGAACCGCTCAAGGGAAGACTTCGGGGTTCTGGCTCCTGCTGAGGTTCCGGATTCGGGTTACTCCTGGTTCCAGCAGAAGAAATCCTGCTGATTATACAAGGAGAAATGTTCCTTGGAACTGATATCCTTATGGTTTTGTTATTGTGTTCTTTAATCCTCTGTTCCTATTGTGTTTGTTAGTCGGGTTCTAAGTGACGTACACTTGGTTAATAAGTTGTAATAAAATATACTGGTTAAGAAAACTGAGCCTACACATGTCTGTCAGATATATTGGGCCAGAAGGCTGAAGAAGATGCTCCAATGTTTTAGAGAGTTTTGGGTGACTGTCTAGATAAACTGTCTCTGTCATCTCATTTGGGAAGCTGCTAACTGGCTCTTCCTGTTTACTCCAGTAATTAAGTTTATTCCTTCTCAAGTCTCTGATGGGGTTGAAGATCAGATAGTTTAGTTTTACAATTAAGCTTAGTTGTTTAGGGATTAAGATGTTTTTAGGTCTAGATAAAAGTTTTAGGGTGGTAGAGATGAGATACAATAAATATTGATTTACATTTGTATTTGTAGACTCACCAAGATAGGAAAGATGCTTTCTCCAAGGTTGCCAAATGCAAATATCCAAAACACTATGCACGTGACATTATATAATTCCTAATTGTTCTGTAATCCTTCTTGCTGTATGTAGTTTATTGTATATGTGTAATAATATAAATATATGTTAATTTTTTAAAGAAAAGAATAGGATATGAAGATGTGGCTGAGCAATTCAGAGCTTTTTTTTTTTTTTTCTTTTATTAGTTCAGAAGTCATACTGCTCTATCAGAGAACCAAAGCTTGGACCCAGAAACTATATCTGATGGTTCAGAAAATTTCTGTAACTTCAGCTCCAAGGGGTATGACCCTTACCTCTGACTTCCATCAACACATGAACACACATGTACATGTATGTACACACAAACATAAAATTAAACCTCTTTAAAAAAGAAAGGGGTGGAAGCACCACTTCTCTAGAAATTTAAAATATAAATACAAATGAATTATCATATTATTCACATTATAAGCTACACAAACATTGTAAATGCATAAAAATAACTAAGATAATAGCATGAAATTAAGCAAGAATTTGGTTACCCATAATCATGAGTAAGTTAATTTAAGCAGTAAATGAGAAGTATAATTGAAGAATATTTATTTAACACTTACTGAACAAGTTTTATGCTTTGCGCTCTGAATACATAAATGAATGAGACACAGGTCCTTGAACCTTGAGAAGTTCAAAACTTCAAAATTCTACTTTTATTTTAAGATTAGTTATAGAAGCTGTAGGGTCCGAGGCTAGGGCTGCTGTGGACACCCACGGCCCCACTGAGATATAGACCACAGAGAAAAAAGTGATAATGGGAAATGTCAGAATTATTACAACAATACTAAGCCAAAATTATTTGCAAAGACAACATGCAGTAACTCTTCCAACAGCATTATTCCATCAAGTACCTCTGAAGCTTTGGCTATGTGCTACACTAGTTTTTCAGCTGGGATTATACTGACTGGAACATAAGTATCAGGTTTTATGCATGGCACCATGTGAAAAAACAAACCACTATTTACAAGATATCCAAGTAGACCCTGCAGAAGAGAGATAGAACAGTAAATAAGGGTAAAGGAACAGAATGGTAAACCACATAAGTGCCGCAATACTTGGACTGAGAGAAAATAAAAACAATAGATATTGCACTAGAAGATGAGAACAAAGAGTTTTAGTTATGTCTAGGATACAAGGAAATTCTGAGGTTTGGGTCAATACTGGGGGAATTGCTAAAGAATCTTAAATAATCCTGAATGAAGATCTTAATACATTCTGAAGAGATGTCTTAACAACCTCTCTAAATATAAAGCATCAGGTCCACATAAGTTCTGAGATGAAGTCTACCAACTGTTTAGCTCACAAATTCTCTGCAATTTCTTCTAGGAGGTAAAACTGAGAGTACATCCAAGTTCATCCTATGATGCCAAGACTACTTTGCCTCAGGAATTAGAAAAGATATCCAAGAAAGAAAATTACAAACTAGTGTCACTACTGAACATGGATGAGAAACTTGCAAATATTAGCACATTAAACTCAAGTATGTACAAGAAAGAGTCGTATGTGAGCAATAACATCCTCCAATATATATCAGCATGGGCTGGATATGTATGTTAAATAAAACCGCACAAAATGGAACCTTGGTTTGTCATTGTTAAGTCTGAGATTAATCAAGACGCTGCGTTCAATACATAAATGGATGAACAGGTTGAAATCCAATCATGCAGTAGAACAGACTTCTACATTAACTATTGTAGACAACTGGGATGAAATCTAAATCCAAATTGCATTTTTTAAGCTATGAAAACTCTGTATGTTAAGGGACTCAAAATACATGGCAATCTGCCAGAAGCAAAAAAGACTAGGAAAGTAACAATATCAACAACAAAATTTATAAAGAAAAGGGGGAAAAAAGTTATACTTGCCAAGAATTTAAGGATAAACCAAAGAAAAATGGGTAGAAAGAATACAGACAACATTTATAGCATTAAAACTGTTCTTCATGATACTGTCATCATGGATATCTGTTTTTTGTCAAAACCAAAGCAACATAAGCAAAACCCACAGGGTCGATGAGATGGCTCGGCAAGTAAAAGCACTCACTGTGCAAGCTTGATAAAGTGAGTTTGTCCCCAGAGTGCATGGTGGAAGATGATCCTTGAAGGTGTCCTTTGACCTCAATAAGATATGTTTTCTCACACACACACACACACACACACACACACACACACACACACACACACATGCACACATGCACACACACTGATATACATTAATAAATAGTAATAATAATTATTATTATTACTACCCATGGATGATTAGCAAAAATTAAACTTTAATTTCCATGATGAATTTTAATTAATAATCATTTATCCATATTGACAAATCAATTATGACAAATGTGGCACACTAATATAAGAGATCAGTAATGAAGGAAACTGATAAGTTGAAGGAGGTGAGAACTCTATTTTTCTCCTCAATTTTTCTGTACACCTATTGATTTAAAAGTGCTGGCCATGATAGATAAAATTAATTGAAACATAGATAAAGTGTAGTAGGGTTCCAATTACGAGACCTGAAGTCCTGAAAGCAAGACATGATGGTGGGTTGGATTAATGCAAATATGAGCAAAAAAAAAAAAAAAAAAGCAGACTCAAAATACATTTTGCAGTTGGCTATTGCCTATATAAGCACCTGTCTATAATCACTGGGCATGTAGAGGTAGGAAGATTATGGATTGGAGGCCAGCCTTGGCAACATAGGGACACTCTGTGTCACAAATGGGAAAAAAGAATATAGGTATGGAACTTGTTGAATATTTTTATATGGATAAGGAGAAAAGGATATTATTTATAAAAGGTTTATAAATAATGTCAGTGCAATAGGAAACAGGTAAAACTCCTAAGCATGGCATGAGAGCGAAAGACACTTCTATACCTGCCAGACTGACTCCATGACAGCAAAAGATTTGTTAAAATAACTAAATAGTTCAATAATACATTTCAAGAAAAGAATGTAATAACAGTAATATTTTCATATTTACGTATTCCCTTTTTTTTAATCTCTAGTCTTTAGTCTAAGAAATGTATCATTTCTTAGCATAAATGAAACTGCATTCAACTTAAAGTTTTATACACAAAGAATTTAAAACATAAAGCACTGGAGTTATTTAAATAACTTAAATTTTTGAAAGTTGAAATAAAATTCAAGCCAGGCATGGTGGCACACGCCTTTAATCCCAGCACTCGGGAGGCAGAGGCAGGCGGATGGCTGTGAGTTCGAGACCAGCCTGGTCTACAAAGGGTGTCCAGGACAGCCAAAGCTACACAGAGAAACCCTGTCTCAAAAAACCAAAAAAAAAAAAAACAAAAACAAAAAAACAAAAACAAAAACAAAAAGAAAAGAAAAGAAATAAACTTCAGTTTCAATGGAAGCTCAATCCCAACAGATGTTAGACACTGGGAAGATTTTCCCTCCCATATACAACAGTTGTCCAATATTCCAGAGGAAAGATGTCTGCATCAAAGTCACATTTCATCCCAAGTTCTCATTAATGAAACCTAAAATCTAGCAGCACACATGCCCCAAGAACTCTTCTAAACTACAGTCTCACAAATCAGAGAATAAAGTAGCCAATATTCAAATAATTTGAGACTTCATAGTTCATAATCAACACATTAAATATCACCTGGAACCAGGGAAGATCACAGAACACTGATGTAAAGTTCAATGGAAACTTTACCACAGCTTGATTATGTAGAAATTCAACACATTTCTCTGGGTGGCTTCATTAAAACAGCATTGCATCCACAAAACTCTTGACTAGACCATCTCCAGAGAGATAAGCACAAAATTACAAATGCAAGTGTGTACACACACACACACACACACACACACACACACACACACACACACACACGTGTGTTTCAAATTTCCACATAGTGATTTCTGTAGCCATAGGAGCGAGGGTCACTCCCCAGACTCTTGTAAGAACCAGTTCTCTCCCTGAGGCCAAATGTTAAACTTTACAGATGAACAGTAAGATTAAGATCTAAACTTCTCTGGAACTGCAAACTTTAAAGAATCCTATTTGGACAACTCCAAAAACTCTAATGACTGAGTTTTACACAGCTCAAGTTTATCAACCCCTCAGCCCCCGGAAAATTTCAGAACAAGGAGTTTGGACACTCTAACGGCAGTCCACTCTTCATGGTTCTTGGAGTAGCATTCCTATACCAGTACCTAGCCACCCTACCCTGGTCCTTCATCAACACTTTAAGTCAATCTGTCCTCATCCTTTTAAGTGAGTTTTCTTTTAAGGTCAGATATCATAGTGGCTGAGACAGTTCAACACCTTGTTAATATCAAAGGTTGTGTTCAATATCAGGGTGTAGGAAGAAATAAAATGTGGCTGGGGATTGTTGAACATAGAACTATAGAGTTTTCTTGTTTCTTTGTTTGTTTGTTTGTTTGTTATTTTAAGGCATAAAGAAGAAACTCAGAAATATTTCCAATCTCTCATTTTCAAAAGTTATGCACACACCTAACAAGTATTCTAATTTCCTCTTTTCATTTAACAATCACAAGACCAAATTTATTTTAGCCAGAACACAGGGAAAAGGTTAAAGTCACCAAAGATCATGCATCTTCTTCATAAAGGAGTAGACAAAATATGTAGTTGCCCCCTTACTCTCAGGAAGGCTGATTATAAATAATCACTATTGCATGAAACTGAAATTTTCTTCATTGTTTTTTGTCTAAATATATGAGGGTTGTTCCACCCTAGGATGAGCCACCAAAGTAACTTATAGAATTCCTGTCCCTGGATACCTTTTAAGAAGCTAACTGGAGGAAGTCTCCCTCAGGAACAGTCATAGGGGAATGGAATAAGGGCAAAATGGGAGGGAGGGAAGAATAGGAGGATACAAGGGATGGGATAACCATTGAGATGTAACAAGAATAAATTAATAATAAAAAAAAAAAAAGAAGCTAACTGGTCTGAGTTTAAGGAAATCATGGACTTCGTAAAACAGGTTAGTGAATTAACTAAAAAATACTTGGCTGTCCTCACTGTCTCATGGAATTGTGGAGGAAAGGACAAACTTACAACATGAACTTTAAACGTGATCTCTTTATTTCCAGTATTTCTTTTTCCTCTTTTTAAAAATGAATTTCCTGGCCACTCCGACATCAGGTTTTAAAACAACACAAGTTCTGTGCATTTAAGGATTAAAACTAACTAATTGATTGAGCCTTACTATACATCACGCTAAAGTGGCCTAATGAACCATAGGAAGCAAAAGTACACAGAGAATAGAAAGCATAGTTCCTTTCATACCACCATTATACCTGAGTTTGACATTTCCCAAAATTACTGAGGGCGAATAGTGTTTTAGTGGAAGTTCTAAGATATCGTTGTGGTCTGTGTGGACCGAGTCTAAAAAGAAGTAATTTCACCTCCTTAAAACTTCACATGCCAGAACTGACAGACAGAAGTAGACAGGGCTCCCATCTCTCATCAAGAAGCTATTTCCAGTTGACATCTACTTGCAAAAGAAAAATATGTTTTCTCCTGTGGATTCTCACTGGTTATGTTAACTTAAAGGTAGACCCCATTGCTAGCCGACACAAAATGAACTTAATCTTATTTTAGTAGACTTTTGTCTCATATTGCTTTGCTTGGTTTTTTGCTGTTGTTGTTTTGGGGATTTTGTTTTGTTTGTTTTGTTTTGTGTTTCATTTTTTGTTTTTGTTTTGTTTTTTGGTCTTGCTGGTCTTTGCTTACCTATAATGGTTTCTGAGTTTATGTTTCTACAGATTTTGTTTCTTGTGGATTTGTTCTTTTGTTGTTTCAATCTGGCTTATTTGTCTGATTGTTTTCTTAAAGAGAGAAAGGGAACTTGTGTGGAGTTGGGTAGAAAAGGAGGTGGAGAGGATTGGGGAGGAGTCGGGGGAGGGGAAAGCCTGGTCAGAATATATCATATGAAAAAAATTACTAACAAAATATCTCCATGTACATGCTAGCTAAGAATTGCTTGATCAATGCCTGGCAGATAGTAAGGTACTGTTGAGTTGGTAGACTAGAGCTAGAAGATGTGTGTACTCTAGCTTGTAGAGACAGTTTGTTGTAGTGAGAGTTTTGGTTTCTTTAAAAAACCCAGTTATGTTATGTAGACATGTTTTCATTTTAATTCCAGGTGTGGGATATTGAGCTCCTTCAGACTGTCCACAGCAGCAGACTATTTGCCTCGAGTGTGCTCTGGCAGGGGAGGGATTCTGCCAGTTGAAGATAGTTCAGTTCTGAGGACTCTGGTGAGGGAATAAAAAGACCAGAGCCCCAAGAGAGGAAGCATGACTGGTCTTCCTGCTGGTGCCTGCTACTGCTGAAGCTGCTGCTGGTTTGTCAAGTGGTCATGAGAAAAGTGATGATTTAGCCTGGTGTGGTGTCACACTCCTTTAATCTCAGGATGCAGTAGGCAGAGGTAGGAGGATCTCTGTGAGTTCGAGGCCAGCCTGGTCTACAGAGTGAGTTCCAGGACAGCCAAGGCTACACAGAGAGACTTTGTCTCAAAAAAACAAAAATGAAGAAGAGAGAAGAAGGAAGGAGGAGGAGGAGGAGGAAGAGGAGGAGGAGGAGAAATAATTGGAGATATACCGATGAGTTGAAGATTGGTCTTACACCTAGTCAGCAGAAAGTAGACTAAAAATTCTCCTCACTAACTTTCTCTCTCTCTCCTATCTGATGTTGGAGTGTTGGCAGGGACGAGGGTGGATAAGGGTGGTAGATGTAAGAACCCAAATAAAAAAGGGCCCCCCAAAAAAGCCTGCCAACACTTTGTCCCAGGCCTTACAGCACACCTAAGCCCTCTATCCTTCAGGCATAAAATCTGGGCTGATGTAACTGTCTCCCTTTTTTACTTCAGAATAGGACTGCCTATGTGTATAATGTCCTAATCTCCATAGTTTATTTTGCATAGCTGAGGTTTCTAGAGTTTTAGTTCTGGAAACTTTGGGTCCAAATCATAGCTAAAATGCAGTTTTGAGAATCCATCAAGCTTATCCTCTCAGCTAAACATCTCCCTTGACTTCAACCACACATGTAAAGGCCAGGTGGGTAGTAGCTGTGTTATCACCAGCCACAGAGATAATCTCTAGCGTTCATGTGTAAATTGGTGGTGTATTTTATCAGTACAGAATTCGCCATAATCACCTCCCTGGAATGAAACCTCTCAGAGGTGAAGACAGAGGCCCTTCTGTTCTCAGAGCCCTTGGTCTATAGTTAGATCATCATTTCTATAAGAAAATTCAGTGATTTCGCATCCCAAATTTATGCCAATGTGGGGAACCAGCATACCTGACCTTCTCTTAACTCAGCTCTGATGAGTGATGGTCATCAAACAAGAAGGAACACTCTTCAGATATTCCTGTGGTCCAAGGACCGTGATAGTGGAAAAAATAGGAATGCTGTGACCTTTGCAGCATCATTTTAGTCGATTACAACCTACAAGGACAAGAACATTGTTCACTGGCTCATTATCTCCTATGAGTCACCTCAAAAGCAGGTTTTATTCTTAAAAAACTAACATGAAATCACCGCAAGATTATTTCTAAGATAGTTCTCTAAGTATAACCTTAAAATGAGCTGTTCAGCGATCTTTTTTTTTTTTTAAGGTTCCTGTCAAAACTCATAGGAGAAATAGTGTTCAAATTTTTGTATCTTTATCACAGAACAAATAAAAGCAACTTATTACATTATAAAAAGTTAACATCACTTAATTGTATAACTAAGGCCACAGAATAAAAACTTAGAAAACATTTAGAAACAATATGCATTTTACTTCTGTCCATCTAGTAATCTTTATAAATGGTTATAGTTAGTGTAGATCATGCTTCTTTCCTTTTAGTTTACAGAGGACTAGTTATTCTGTTAGTAAGCATACAAATCTGCTCTACAAACCTGGAAAAATAATTTTAAAACCAAAATTAAAATTTTCAGTTTGTATTTAGATAAGATGCTTTTCAGCATTTTGGTCTTTCAGAAAACTTTCCAAATCTTTTCCTAAGAATCAATTTCCTATCCCAAATAAAATGTCCATTTTCACAGAAAAGAAGCAAGAGTTCGGGTCTAACTTTTTCTAATATGGTAATTTATGACTTAAGAAAGCCAAAGCTGTTTGAATAGCAGCAGCTTCTACACATCTTCCACCAACTTTAATGCTGCTTTGCACATTTACCCTGTTTAGCTCTTCAAAAACCAATATGGTGACCATTTGCCCAGACAGAAGAAATCAAGTAATAAAAGTCAGATTATCCTCAGAGGAGTAAACACTCATCTCATGCTCAAGGACATACTCTTAAAGGTTTGAATGTCTCTGAAATACTAAGCATTTGGTGCAAACAACGCAAACTGGGCTTCACTCTGGGAAGACTTCCTTCATTTTTGCAATGCCCCTGCACCCTCTAATGGTCATTTTTCATATTTTCTTTATTAAGAACAAGTTATTCAAAGCTATTCAAAGAGCTCATCTTGCAAATTTGAATTTTTATTAAAATAATGACATTTATACACTTTGCACTTTTAAATCTTCATAATCCCAAACCTTCATAATCCCAAACATTAATTGAAGCCCATACATCTTCACACTGTTGAGAAAATAGAAATGTGTAGAGTTGGGGTAGGATAATAATTAGGGAACACTCTATATTTTCCAATTGTCTCTGACATATTAACAAGCTAATAGGAATTTAAGATTCTGCCTCCTAGGCACAAAAT
This sequence comes from Acomys russatus, assembly GCF_903995435.1. Lineage (NCBI taxonomy): Eukaryota > Metazoa > Chordata > Mammalia > Rodentia > Muridae > Acomys > Acomys russatus. The sequence goes on along the minus strand of NC_067148.1, from coordinate 48,205,530 downwards.
TATTCAACAGTAAGACTGCCAATTGATATCACAGTTCTTATTTCCTGATACAAGCATGATAAAGTCATTAAAATCTACGTGAGCTGTTTGTGCCGGACGTAGAAATGACCTGTCACCAGTCCAGTATCCTACTAAGAGTAGTGGAAATGAGGCTAAACCACTACAAGTGAGCGTGTGCATGTGCACGCGTGCAAGCACAAACAAACACACACACACATACAAACACACATACAAACACACACACAGAATAACTTTAGTTATATGCTGTCCCAGAAGCCTTACATTGGCCCATAGATCATTACAAATCTAATGACTAATTACTACCTTTCTATTACATTTAATTTGGTACCAATAATAAAAATTGCCTTCTTAGCTTCAATTAGTTACTCATTCTTGTGTATGTAACACTTAGAAAATAGGAAAATTTAATCTTAAGATTTCACCATTTTATTAGTAGATATTCACTAAACCAACTACACTGTCACTGTTTCTTTTACATACATGACCCTCATGTATGTTGGCTCAGATCCACCTTCTCCTCACAAGCCTAATTCCTGAGCTCCTGCTGTCCATAGTGATAAGGACACAGGCTTTCTGACAAAGAAAACAACGGATAAAGTTGATCATGTCAGAGAACCAGTGTTTGAAATGTTTATGACAAGCTTGGCATTCCTATGTGACTTTTTTCTTCTTTCGGAGCTGATGCTACACATTGGAAAAGTACAATATGAGCTCTCTCTGAGTCTTATATTATTAATTTTTATATTACAAACATACTTTTACCAGAGAAGTACTGGATATCCTCTCTCTCTCTCTCTCTCTCTCTCTCTCTCTCTCTCTCTCTCTCTCTCTGTGTGTGTGTGTGTGTGTGTGTGTGTGTGTGTGTGTGTGTGTAACAATAATTTGGCTTTTAAAATGAAACTATTATTTGAGTGTGGTGGTGTATATCTTCAATCACAGCCCTTGGGAGATGATGATATTAGCCTCAGCTGCTCACGGACAGGCTTAATTACATAGTGTATTAGAAGCCAGCCTGGCCAACATGAGAACCACGCTAAGTCAAACAAGCAAACCAACACAAAAGTTTCATCCACTGCCATTAAGGGCACAAAGAACATGACAATGGAGTAATTCCAACTAAATGAGTAACATCTAGGGAGATAAAACACAAAGTGGTATAAAAAAAAAAAAAAAGAGGTCAGATATTAGGCAGGATGGTTGTGCCAAATATTTAAAGGTTTTATTACTTTCCAAATTACAAGTGGACTTTAAAACTTAAGCAGGGTTAAACAGGTGGCTTAGGTTGAGAACACCTGAGTTCTGTCGTAGTGCAGGCACTTGGCCTTTTACAGCTGCCTGGAACTTTAACTGCAGGGGATCTGACACCTTCTCAGGTCTCTGAGGGCACCTAGACTCACACATAGATTTCCACATGTAGACACAGAAGCAAGCACACAATTAACTGAAAGAAAGAAAGAAAGAAAGAAAGAAAGAAAGAAAGAAAGAAAGAATTTTTTTTTAAATACAATTCTGAGTGATCTTCCTGAAAGTATAATCATTCTTAGCACTCATAAGGCTATCAAACTCTTCGAGGTCATGTCTTAACATGGCAGTGTATAATTCCCTGTGTGTTGTATACAAACACAGCAGATATGTACATAAAAACATGAAGACTTTAAAGTTCTAAAAACTATAATCCCAACTCTCCAATCCTAGAAAGGGTCGGGCACCTGCCTTACAATCCAGTCATGTGTGCTACTGTATATGATCCCACACTGCCATCTCCTAAACACTGAGAATCCTATGACATAGCCAAATGATCAGCACCAACCGTGTCCTGTGTTGATTCTTTCACAACAATTAGAACTGGGGATTGAAACTCAATCTAATTTTTAAGTATACATCTTTTTAAAACCCTAAATGTGCTCTGTGAGTGGACATTGAGGACAACCACTATTAAAATGAACCCTGTCAATACATCCAATAAAAGTTTACTTTGAAAATACTTAGGAATTAAAGCTCATATAAGTACTAACTTCCATAACTTGGAGTTTTATATTTCTGAGTATATATTGAGGCTATATAACCTTAAAATATACTCATACTCACATGAAAAATACATGCTTAGGAAGCCAACGGAAGTGGCTCCAAAGCAGACTTACCTACGAGTTCTAAACTACTTAACATAATATTTCAGGCCCTTCAAATAGTCCATATAACGTTGATTCTACCTATTTAGAATTATGCATTTCATACTGAGTAATTAAAATTATTCCCCTTTATTATAAATAATTCTCTCCTTCATCACTGTGATAAAATGTCCTAGCAACATGAAATATATGTTGGTATCTTACAGACACCAAAACTAAGCCCAGTGCCTGATGCACAGAAGGAATGACTATGCTCAATAAATGTTAGTTGAATTTATTTTTCACAGCATCTATTTCCATTTATGTATTAACTGCAAATGCACTCAGAATTTTCAAAATTCAAATTACCATATTTTTTGCTTTCTGTCATATGCTATAAATTAAACATAACCATAGCTATAAAAATAATGGAAGTCACTGTGTATTCAAACAATTTAGGCACTTGGGGGCATTAAGTTCAGGTTTTTCAAGAATTAAAATACTTTAAATAAAATGTCCTCAGAATAGGACACTAAAGCCCAGGGAATTCACATTTATTTTCTCTTTTTTTTTTTTTACACACACACACAAACTATGCTTCAATATTTATAAGACTAAGAATAATGGGTGTGCATAATATTGCTTTAACATACACTTTTGCCTTTTAAGACCAGTTTAAACTCTATGAAAGGCCAAGAACATAGACTTAATTATGCTATGCAGAAAAAAGATGATTTAACTACAGTGCACATTCAATAGACAAAAACCCAAAGAAAGCTGTCCTGCCTGAAACATTTATAAATCAATTCATTACATTGATTTGGAATGAGTTGTACTGCAATTTAAGGCATAGATTACTTTGGACAAATAATAAAATTCTATTTATAAAGCACTTTCATTTGACTGTACACTTGACCCGAGAATTTTCAAGAAACAGTTCTTTTTTTTTTTTTTTCTAATCTTAATAAGAACCACTGTATGTAAATAACTGTAAATAACGGGTTTTAATAAAGGATTAAGAATGTAATCATAACTAAATTTGAAAAGTATTCCAAAGTGTGTGTGCTTGAGTTAATCAATTCAAAAAACCATTGATGTCTTATGTAGAAACAGTGTTTCTATTTGAAAATGATTTAACCTACAAACATAAATACAATTTTATCTATCATCTCACTTCCTGGTTCTAATGTAAGGTTGAAGGAAAAGTTGAGACTTGGATCTGTCTTTATTGTTTAGGCAAGTTCCTTGGGCCTCAGTAATTACATCTGTATTGTCATGTCCTCCTCAAATATCTTGATTGACTTGCTCTCTTATGTTTTTCAAGTTTTTCATTTACATTTTTTAATTTTTATTAATTTATTCATATTACATCTCGATTGTTAGCCCTTCCCCTGTTTCCTCCCATTCTTCCCTCCTTCCTACTTCCCCTCTTCTCCCCTCCTCTATGTCTGTGATTGAGGGAGCCCTCCTCCCCCTATATATGCTCTCAGAATATCAAGTCTCTTCTTGGTAACTTGCTATCCTTCCTCTGAGTGTCGCCAGGCCTCCCCATCCAGAGGACGTGGTCAGAAAAGGAGCACCAGAGTTCGTGTGAGAGTCAGATCTCACTCTCCACTCAATGGTGGAGAATATCATGTTCATCGGCTAGGTCTTGGTAGGGGTTCGAAGCTTACTGCCTATATTCTCCTTGGCTGGTGCCTTAGTTTGAAGAGGACCCCAGGACCCAGATCTGCCTGTCATAAAGTTCTTCTTGTAGGTTTCCAGGACCCTGTGGGTCCTACTATTTCCCCATTCTTCCATGCTACTCTCGCCTAAAGTCTCAATAGGATGTCCTCTCCTCTGACCCACTTTCTTGGTAAGTAAAGTTTTTCATGGTATGTATCCCTTGGACTAGTGTTTTGATATAAGTGAGTATATACCGTTTGTCTCTTTTTGCTTCTGGGTGAACTCACTCATGATAATTTCTAGATCAATCCATTTGTCCACAAATTTCGGGAATTCCTTGTTTTTAATAGCTGAGTAGTATTCCATAGTGTAAATGTACCACAGTTTCTTAGTCCATTCTTCTACTGAGGGACACTTAAGCTTCTGTAAGGCAGGAGACACTGTCAGTAGAACAAAGCGACAGCCTACAGACTGGGAAAAGATCTTCACCAACCCTTCATCTGACAAAGGTTTAATGTCCAAAATATATAAAGAACTCAAGAAATTAAGCACCACAAAACCAAACAACCCAATTGCGAAATTGGGCTTGGAACTTAACAGAGAATTCTCAACAGAGGAATATCAAATGGCCGAGAAACACTTAAAGAAATGTCCGTCCTTGTTAGTCATCAGAGAAATGCAAATCAAAATGACACTGAGATTCCATCTTACACCCATCAGAATGGCTAAGATCAAAAACTCAAATGACACCACATGTTGGCGAGGATGTGGAGAGAGAGGAACACTCCTTCATTATCTATGGGAATGCAAACTAGTACAACCACTTTGGAAAGCTATATGGTGCTTTCTCACAAAAATGGGAATAGGGCTTCCTCAAGATCCAGCTATCCCACTCCTTGGAATATACCCAGAAAATGCCCTACCACACAACAGGGACATATGCTCAACCATGTTCATAGCTGCTTTATACATAACAGCCAGAACATGGAAACAGCCTAAGTGTCCCTCAGTAGAAGAATGGACTAAGAAACTGTCACTTACATTCTTAAAAGGTAGAGACAACAAAAGTTACAACTACACAGGGTACTTCTCAAAAAAGCACAAAATGTGGCTTTCAGAAAGACTCACCGAAATTTAATTACACACCAAAAAAAAAAAAAAAGGAAAAAGTGAATGGTAGGTCAGGCAGGGAATTAGAGAAATGGGTACACCAAATGATTCTTGGAGAAGATAGAATACCATCATTCATTCTCTCTCTCTCTCCCCCCCCCCTCTCTCTCTCTTGTCTTTTCTTTTTTTGAGAGAGAGTCTCGTGTATCCCAGCCTAGGCTGGCCTGGAACAACCAACTATAGGCTTACATTTCTGATTCCTCTGCCCTCACCTCCCATGTCCTTGGATTACAGAGATGTCCCACTTATCCCATTTACTGGGGATGAGGCCATAGCTTCCTACATCCTAGGCAAACATTCTACCAACCATGCTACATCTTCAGCCTAACTCATTTTTCTCCTAAAAAGAAAACCAGTGAAAGCAGCTGTGCTGAGAGTTTGATTGCAGTAAACAGTAATTCGCATCTGCACCCTCCCTGAGGCAGCAGAGATCAGGTCAGAGTACAAGTTTGGCCCACAGCATCAAGTCTTCCTCTCATTGCCAGCTCTCCCTGAGCTCAGCTTTTTCATCTGAGCAATGGTGCCAGTTAACTGTATAATCTCAGAATTCTATTTTGATATTAATTGTTCTGAGTTCTTTGTAAATAAACCAATTAAGGGCAGAAATCCCCCTGCTGTTTATTAAAAACAAAAATTTGATATCTACATAGTAAATGGGCATATAAACATGAAAATGTGTCTGAGTCATATGTAAGTTCCTAAAACCCACATAGAATTAATTATCAAGGTCCTAGCAACATGAGATAGGTTTTGATGCCATCCTCAAGAAGTCTTCGTTGCTGCTGGAAAAATAAAGAAGAATGTGAAAAAATGAACTAGAAACCTGAATGAAAATAAATTTGTCTTTCTCATCTAGGTTCCTGAAAACGAAGAAAGAAACTGCGGTGTGTGCAACAAATTGCAACTGAAGACTTTTCAATTACGCCAATAAACGTCAAGAGCAATTTAAATGTTCTAAAAATCGTTACCCTGTTGAACCACAGTGGTTGTGTTTTAAAATAGCTTTACTGAACTTTGCCATAAAATTTCAAAACAGCTACTGTTCATCAATAGAAATAAATGATGTTGCTGTGACATTTCTCCTATAAATTTTAACAGGGTTTGAGCTGTCTAATGCTTTTAATTGAAAGTTTTCTTTCTTTTTTTCTTTTTTCTTTTTTTTTTTTTTTCCTAGCTAAAAAATAGGCATGAGAGGGAGTAAAACAATGTGGGTATTCTTTATCGCTTGAGCTACAATTATAATAAAATTCAGTATCTAAAACATCAATTAAAAATAACGTTTTTCTAGCCATTTTCAACTTATTTCTAAGGTAATTATAGAAATGAATTTAGTTTTAGACAATTGGACGTCTTTATTTAAATATTTTTATCGTTAATAGTATTACGTACAAAGGTTTCAAATATAACGCCTTTTCAAGCTGGAGACCAGAGCACAACCTTAGCTCCTACTGCCACCTGCTGTTGGCTATAAATAATTTCCCTGCATCTAGTAACAGAAGAGAGCGAGAAGAAACAGGAAGTTGAATGGGTAGGGAGGTGGGTGAGTTCTGGGAGAAACTGAAGAAAGGAAAAATCATACCCAAAATGTATAATGTGAAAAATGTTGGATAAAAATTAAGAAACTAAATGAGTTGAATAACACAAGTAAATAGTCTAGAAAACATACATCGACATGATGCTAAAGACATTTTCTCTGCAAGCTGCTGACAGGGGTTTGACTAGAAGGATTTTGGAGCCTTTGTGCTAATTCACATTTTATTCATGCATTTTTAACAAGCATGCTTTCATATGACAAGAGAGAAGGGGACGCTGTATAGAGGAAGTGAGGGACAGCAGTACTAAGGGCAGGGGGTTTTCCTGGAGGTATAACAAATTTCCTTTTGAGAAAACAATCTTGAATGCACACAGAAGATACTTGCATACTTGGAGAGATGCAACCAAGTGACCGAACACTGATTAGCTGATTGCTGGGGATTTGGTAACTCCTTGATCTAACATTTTTGTCTTTCTTGGGCTTAGACAAATTTCTAAATAAAAGGTTGAGGGGAAAGGACATAGACAAATTTCTAAATAAAAGGTTGAGGGGAAAGGACAAATGATACTTTGAATCTGCTTTACTCCTGCAACTCTGAGGAAGTTATGTGCCATTACAGGACTGGAGTCCATCCGAAGTAGATGCCTGCCTCACAATCAGCTTTCCGTCTCCTCCAGATTTAAAATGCCATGTGAAATCGAGGCGGGTGTAGGTTCCAGGACTTGGGAGAAGTTAATTAGAATCTCAGAATCTACTTCTGACCCAGAGTAGTTATGACATTCTAAGCTACTCAAAACAGAAGGGCTACAAGGATATATTTCAGTTTTCTCAATTGGGTAGTTGGGTAGTATGTTATTTAGTTTTATAGGAAGCTTACATGAGCTAGAGTCATTTTGGAAAAGGAAACTTTAATTAAGAAAGTGCCCCCACCAAGCCTATGGTAAATATTCTTGATTGATATAGTCATGGTGCTTTAAGGAGAAAGAGAGAGAGAGAGACAGACAGACAGACAGACAGACAAGACAGACAGACAGGTACACGGGAGTGTGAGAAAGAGAGTGGGGAGGAGAGGGGGGGACAGAGGGAGGGAAGGGGGGAGGGAGAAAGAGAGAGAGAGCAGGCTGAAAAAGCTTTGAGGAAGCAGCACTCCTCCAAGGCTTGGCATCAGCTTCCACCTGTGTTCCTGCCTGCTAAATTCCTGCCCTGACTGCCCCCACTGATGAACTATACCCTGGAACTATAAGCTACAATAAAACCTCCTTCCTTTTGTGGACCTCCGACTCACACCTGCTGACAGAGCTCTACAGCTGAACCCGCCCACTTCCTGGCATTCTAATTCGAAAGGCATGACTTCTCTCTGCCTCCATGATCTTTCTCCTCCTCCCAAGCGCTGCAAAGGTTTTCAGCTTACTTTCCTCATTGTTTTCTCTGAAATACCCAGTCGTCTAGCTTCCTTCCAAGTCTCTTTAAATAATCCCTTTATCAATGAGACCAAGCATCCACAAAGGGACCCTGATCCCCTAGTGATAGAGTTTAACTCCATGGCCCAGAAAGGAGCATTGACATTGACAGACAAGCTTAATATATACTTTGAAGTCTGGGAGTGGAGGGAATATTTTTCTGGACAATGGAAAGGTTTTCTTCATTCTCTCATTCCAGAGAAGTATGATTTCCAGCAGCCTTAGATCTTTCAGGAGGTGCCCAGTTGTGTTGCTGGAACACTGACCTAACACTGTCTCTAGGGTAAGGCTGGAACAAAGCCTAAAAGAACTTGAGAACACCCAGTGCTTTTTTCTTTAACAACTTAATGCTTCAAAGCTGACAGTTTAGTTGCCTTTAAAACATTATCAAAGTACTTTAGTTTCCCAGCAGACAATAAAAAATAAATAAATAACGAAAGAACTTTTAACTATATTCTTCATGAAGTTTGAGAATGTTATTGTTACTTAAAATGAAGCTTAGTGAGGAGATAACAAAGAAGATGCAATCTGCATAAATTACTTAAATAATAAATAAAAAATTAATTAATTAATTAATTAAATGAAGCTTAATTTTAAACCTTTCATTGAAATTGAACCCTAACCACTGAATATCAAACAGCTGAAAATCTTGCCCATCCTCTTCCCGGGAAATATCCTCTTAGTTCCTCTATTCATAGAGACTTAAATGCCACAACCCTGGCTACTCAGGGCTGCTCCCAGGTGGTGTTTCTCACTCTCCCCTGAAAATTCAGAATGGAGATTCAGAAACAATAGTTCAGTCTTTGGTGTGTTTTGAGTAAAAAGAGGCAAACTATGGAGCTGTCTTGAAGTGCTAAATATATGGACATAACAGAAGTGTCTCTATATAAAGAGTAAGGAGGAAAACACATATCTAGGAAAGAAAGAAGAGGCGTGACCACACAATAAGGATGAATAACTGCTGGCAGCTTCTCAGCCTTCTAGGAGCACAGACGTGCTTCTGTGTGTAGCTGCCCATAGGCAAGCTCTGTATTCCACGTACCTCTGTCCATTGCAATAGCTATATGTGAAGTTAGGCTTCTTAATGCCTAAATATTTGACCCCAACAATCTACTGACACAAGAAAAGCAGGAAAACTTTTGATACAACAGAAACAGAAACTAGAATCCTTGCCAATAATAAAAGACAGAAAGACATAGATAGCTGGTGCCGAGATCACCTTTCAGAGATGAGCGCCGTTCACAGGTTCACAGAAAACTATATATTGGTCTTGAATAAGGGTCGTATCTAGGACTTAAAATGGTGCCTTTAATAGACTGTATTATTACTTCTAAGTGTTCACTTGTGTCTTTGTGTACTCCCTCTACAGCAATCCTTCATGAAAAGAAATGTAACCCTCTCTATCTCCTCTATCCCACGTTTAACCATGTGACGTATTTTGGGCAATCAGAAGTGACTGATACATATTTCATAACACTCCGAGCAGCACAGTTAGCACCATTGCAGCTCCTTGGTGACTTTTCTTCATCGTTGGCTACATAAAAAAGGACAATGTGAAGACATGTTCCAAGTCAGCCTCCAATAGACATAGTACATGAACAAGAAACAGGCCTATATTGTCAGAACTGGAATTTAGGGATGGGTCGATATATAATATAGCCTGACTAGACTGACTTTATATATGTCTCAAATAGATCCTCATTAGAATAATGGTACTGGGCAAGAATGGGAATATTTCACTGTGAGGTTCATTTGCTCATTATTAATAAGCTTGCACTTTAAATAAGCCCTTTTAGTTTTTTGAGCAATCATGCTGTTAATGATTTTAAAACTCTTTGCCCACAGTGTTTGCTAAAAGATTATAAATTCATCCAAGTTTCTGAAAATTGACAATACATTTGTCAAAAATGGCCTATTCTAGGACTGTCGAGAAAGCTGGGCAGTTATTAAGAACACTTACCATTCTTCCAGAAGACCATTATTAGATGCCTGCTCCTACTCCAAACAGCTCAGAAACACTTGTAAGTCCAGCTTCATGCATCCAACATTCTCTTCTGGCCTTGGTAGGTACTGTGTATAAGTGGCATACTCAAACATAGACACACACACACACACACACACACACACACACACACACACCCCACAACACACACAAATAAATCTTTAAAAGCCAATTATTCTTAAAATATATTTCAGAGACATTTTAATTTTAGCATCTGTTCTTTACTAAAATGTAAAGACTTTTTAAAACAAAAATTAAGAAAAATTCTTGACAGGTTTTATATTTCCCTTGCATATTATGCAAACAAACTGATGCCAAGAACTCTGATCCTTTCAAACACACAATTCCAACAAAGCCAACTATTACATTAGCCTTACTTTCAGCCATTCTAAAATTATTTCTTTAAATGTAATAAAAGTGTTAGTTTCACCAACATTGAATTGTTACCTGTACTGAAAAATAAGTTGTTTGTTAATATATTTTAGGGAAACATAGGACACAGTGTGAATACAAAGGTCAGAAAACAGCTTCCAGAACTTGGTTCTCCTTTTCCACCATGTGGGTTCCAAGAATCCAACACAGGTAATGAGGGCTGGTGGCAACCACCTTCCTTGCCGCCCCTGAAGCCACATTTTCCACACATTTAATAGAGTTTTGTAACTACAAAATTTATCAATATAAAAGTAAATATCAGCCCCATTCCATATAGTCTGTCACCTGGTCAGCTATGTGATTCCAAATAAGTCACATTAACTCTCTAAGCTGGTACGATTTCATCAGAGGGAAAAAAAAAAAATAGTGTAAGTATTGCCTATTACGTAGACGAGGAAACATCACAATGTGTTCTCTGGTTTCATAAAGGTATTACAATTAAAGGCATTACAAGTACTTAATTGTGGATCAGTCTCGGGCATCCTGGATTGCCCGCTGTACATGCTACAGGTCTAAATCCAAGGTTATTAGCACATAACTCTGACTCCTAACCTTAAAAGGGGAGCCATGTAGCCGTGAGATAAACCAAAGGTTAATGGCTACATTTAGTTCCATGAAACCTTACACACACCTTAACGTGAAGTTCAGACAACTGAGGAAGCGTGTCCTTCCTTTTTTTCCTTCTTCATTTTTTTTTTTTTTTCCCTTTTGGGAAAATGTCCTACTATGTGGTCCTAACTGGCCTGAAACTTTCTATGTAAGCCTGGCTGGCCTTGATATTGTTTTCATGGAGAGATTACAAGCTTGTGCCAACAAACTCTGTTAAAGACTAGCCGTATCATGACAAACACACAATAAGCCCCATTCATTGGAGAACGCACTTCTTCAGTGCACCTTAATATTCTAAGCTGTTGTCTGTTTCAGGAACTTGTATTAATTCCCATACCAATAAAGACATTAAGAAATAACCAAATGCATAAATTATAATAACTAGTGTTACTCTATGCTTTTCACATATTTCTAAGCCATATAACAATTGTGTGAAGAAAGTAATATTCACCAATCATAGTTATAAGATATATTAACCAATGTATTTACAAGAAGAAACTGAGACACAGATTAATTAATTGTCCCAAAAGTGTACATGATAAATAGGAAAAGAAGGCTGAACCCAGGTAGGCAGATTAAAACTCCTTATCAGCTAAGTGTTGTTTACATATGAACAACGGGCTCAAACAGTTGGGGAAAAGAAATGACTGCAAATTCAACCAATACGCCTTTTTCATCTGAGTCTGTTACTTCCATCACTGTAATATATCAATTTGAATGTCCACTTGGCACAATATAGACTCCCCTGGGAAAGGAGCCTACTTAAGAACTGTCTAGATTACCATTGTCTATGGACTTGCCTGTGAGAGGGTTCCTTAATGGGATTAAGGTGAGAAGACCTACGCTGAAGTGTGGGTAACACCATTTGAGGGCCAGGCTCTGAGCTGAAGGAAAAGGAGAGAGTTGTTGAGCCCTAGCATGCCAGCATTAATTCATTGCTCTCTGCTCTTAACCATGAATGTGACTTGATTAACTGCTTCAGGTTCCTGCTACAATGATGAACTGTAACCCGGGATCGTAAAGCAAATAAACCTTTTCTTCCTTAAGTTGCTTTTAGAGGGGTACTGCATCACGGCAGCCAGAAAGAAAACTAAAACAATTGCTATAGCGCATTTCCTTTGTTGTCTTGGAAGAATCCATTTTTATTTCACTGATGGGGATAAAATATATGAGTTTATAAAACAGATTTTTTTCATAGTATGAAAACATATAGCTGGAAAAGGATAAAACTAGGAACAAATAACTGTACAGTAGCTATAGAATGGCACATAATGGCCACAGCACCTAGAACATATCTTTGCTGCAACACAGTGTGCCACAGGAGTGCATCCAGAACATATACACGGCACAGGTCTGTCATACCGTTTAAGGATGAATGCATGTGGGCTGGGATATACTCAGTGTGTGCTTAGCGTGTCCAAAGCTCTGGCTTCAAACCCTAGCAATAATAACAATGCAAAATGAGTCATGATGTTTTCAGTGTAAATACATACCTACTGTGTGAAAATAAATATTAAAGAAACATTCTGAGATTGACATTTGAACACCATTGGAAATATCTCAAACGCTATGGTTTCTGTTGAAAAGATATGCTATTCAAGTTGAAATGTTTTAATTCATGATTTGAGAAATCCTTTATTAGTTGATAAAAATCCATATTTCCAAGTTTGAATATGTGTAAACTTCAAAAATCAATCTCAAAATGTAGTTAACTTAAATGACTAAAATGTGAATATTCATATAATTACCAGTTTAGCATTCAAAGAATTACAAAAAGAAATCAGAGAAAGATGAAAAGGGTATTTCTTGCATGAGCCAATTACTGAAAAGGAGATTATTAGATTTTTTGAATGAACTAATGTTCTTTAAGTGGTCCAGAAATAAAATTCTCATTGTTGTATTATAAAAAGATCTTATTTTTGATGCTAATTTTCAAATGAGAAAATTTAGACATGCTAAACATAAAGAAAACACCCTATATTTTTATATCTAAATTTGCCGAAAATCAAGATATCAAAACAATAGAAAATGGGTTGTATCAATACGCTACTGAATAATGATTACTAATATGAATTAAATCAATGAATATCAGCTTCTGTAAATTCCCAAAGCAAGTTGCCTTATCAAAACAATAGCTGGAAGAGGCCCACTTTTTCATTTTTAAGAGCTCTGGTGAGGATTTTTTTTCCCATCATGTATCTGTTGCATTTGTAGCACTGTCAGTAAGTTCAAGGGGGTGCCTATAAGTCTCAATAATAGCCAACATATTAAATACCTAATCCACCACCATGCAGTAGTCCAAAGTAGAATGTGTGGCCAATATACTTCTTCAGAGAGATATTGTAATTGCTTCACTCCACTTTCAATAAGTGATCTATAATGAAAGTTGCTCTTTAGGCTTAACCTAGAGCTGTGACCTGTGGGGAAAATTGAGTCTTTGTAAAATGTGTTACAGTTTACTCCTAAGAATGCAAAAGCGGCACAACTGATGAACCAGCAAATCTGCTCTGACTTATTTAGACTTTGCTGAATGAATTTGAATATCATCAAAATACATTACCCTTACCCATAATGTGCTTCCCACGGTCTGCTCTATCCTCACTCGCTTGGAAAAGCACTTTAAGGACTTCGACACTTTACGTGCACATGCAAGTCCTTTGGCGTTATATAAGGCTAAAACACAAAGAGGACAGAAAAGAGAGGGGTAGATCTTGGAAAAGTTGTGGGAGGGATAAACATGTTTCGCAATACCCTCAGAGAACTAATTTAAAAGGTATGAAAAAAGATGTATGCTGTGAAGAAAATTTAGTTTAAAATGCTTGGTGGAAGCATACAGTGGGATAGTTATTTCCCTGAGATGTTAGCAGACACATGGCTTAGTCATGGATAGATAGGGGGACATACACAAGAATAGTGCACAGATAAGAAAGGAGAGAGGGGAGAGTTAATTATTTCTAGCAAAAGAAATATAAGATGAGAGACAATGGTCTCTTTAATTACATAATTTTTTCCTACGGTACACAGCAAATGAGACTGATGGAGTTTACTGAAATTATGGATAAATGAAACTAAGGGTGTATAAGACAAATGCATAAGTGCAAAAGAAATATTTATTTTTAAATAATTATTTTAAATATGTAATAAAATAAAATAAAATTGTTAAAAATACCACTCTACTCTTTAATGCCATAAACAAAATAGAATATAGCTAAATACTACCCGAGCATTTAAGCCTTTTCTATGTATATAATGTATAAGTAAGGGAATATATAAATATATTTTAATTAGTAGCATTGCAATTGAAAAAGAAAGGACTTTCTGCGTGTTCTCTTAAATTCAATGAATAATAACAAAGCAGTTTAAGAAAATGAATAGCAGATTTCAAAGGACCATTTGACTTTCTTCTGGCAGGTTACTGTAAACATAGGATGGGGACAGATAAACCATTACAAAGCTAGTATAGCAGTCCTGGGGGAAAGCTCTTAAAGATGATTTTGGCCCAGTCAGAACACCAAGGACAAGGTAGAAAGTGTTATGGAGGAAGGGTAGTTGATAAATTATATATCTGGCTGACTTTCGTCATCCATTGCATTCTGGTCCTACAGTAGTTCCATAGCCTTCCAAAAAGTAGGCTTACAAGTCAAGCTGTAATATATATGTGTGTAATATATACACTATCCTATTGAAGGCATAAAAACACAATGATAAAATTCTGTTATGATTTCATGATAACACTTTTAAGAAGAAATGTAATCACTACTTCACCATATTATGCTAGTTCTTTTATCTTGCTCATGTAAGTGGATTTAAAACTTGATCATGGAAAATAGGAGGGAGGCATAGGGTGTGTGAAAGTGATGGGGGACAAATTGGCTAACATACAATTAACGCAATCACATTATCTCCTGCATCATCCTAGAGAATGGGCAAAGGTGGTAGTTTCTCTTTTCTTGTATGTTTGTATGTTTGACATGTTCCAAAGGTCAGGGGTTTGAGAATAAATCTGTATCCAAATGTATTAAATATCCTTTGCTAAGGAAATAAGAAAATAAGCAACAACAACAACAAAAAGAATAGTGTGAAACAATGTAGGAAATGCTAGTGGAGATTAAATATTTATTTTTAACAAATTAGAGGTATTTTGTATATCTGATCTGCAGTAAGGCTACACTCTGGGAAGGAAAAGATTTGGTATCAGAATTTGATCCATTTTTTTACCTTCTTTCAGGTTCTATTCATCAACCACATTTTAAGAATTCCTTATATGTTTTTGAATGCATCAATGAGTCATAGCTTAAAGAATTGCAGGTCAAAAAGCCTGATCCTTCATTGGAAGCATCAGATTGGAGTCTCGCTGCCACAAGAGCCCTGAATGCTTTAAATTGGTGGTATTTGTCCCAACAGCAGACAACCCTGAACTAAGACAAGATAGAATATGGTATGAGCTATCACTACCAGCATTTTTTAAACAAGTAGTCATTCTTCATCCCAGCTTTCCAAGTATTGTCCATGACTTTCAGTAACAGCTCTAGTCGTCCCACAATTCTGTCCATTGGCTTTATATTGGAACTGGTTAAATAGTATATGCACAATATGAGAAAGTAAAATAAAGTATTTTGACATCAACATTAAGTCAATAGAAAATGCTGAAAATCCATTTTATCTATTCATCTGTCTGTCTGTCTATCCATCTATCATCATCTATCCATATGTATATATTAGATAGATAGATAGATAGATAGATAGATAGATAGATAGATAGATAGATAGATGGAAAGATAGACTGGCAAGGATATACATATATATATATGCACATATATACAAATATGCATGGACTTTGGAAGGACATATTTCTTAGAAAATAAAATAAAATATTACATTTCTTTAAAACTCTGAAAATGCATTGATTTCAGATTGACAGCTTCGTTCACAGAAGAAAAACAAATGTTCTCTTGAGGATTCAAAAAGTGTTTACTAATCACTCTAAATGTTAATCCTTTTTTTTTTTTTTTTTTTATTCTGAAAATATCTTAGCAATCAGCAACATATTATTGTTGTAATAAGAGCTGAGGAGGCAACAGAAATCCTCTCTGTGATACTGAAATCAGAGGCCTTGTGGACAGCTGGAAGAACAGGACAGAGCACTTTGTTTAGAAATAATAGGCAAGATGTCCTCGGATCACAGGCACTTCATTCTGTTCATTTATTCCAAAATTCTAGATTTACCTCCGAGGTAACCTTATATCGGGCACAAAAGCAGAATATAATCACCAGCAGCAGTAAATTAACCCACATGTGCGCATATAACATGTGGCTTTAAATACAGCACTAAATTACCCATCCTCCGTAGAGAAAGACTGGGCTCCGATTCACAGAGCAGGTAACAAACCTGAGGCTCTCAATCATGGCTGGGAGAATTTACGTGCACTGCAGACGTTCATTCTCAGTAGAAGGTCATCACTTCACAGCCTGGGAAATAATCCCTGCCAGCCAACTTGCAAAGTGCCTGAGGCATCACTCCTGAGAGGCATAACTCGTCTTCTTTCAAGGCTAGAGGTCAGAGCCATGATCACAGCTCCATCAAATTTAAAGGAAAAAGTATCTAGGGTCAAAAATATCCCGAGGAAAAAAAAAGAATACTGAAATTCAAAAAAATATGTTGCACTCCTCTGGGCTTTGGCAAGGTGATGGAACAACCTGTTGCAGAATATTAAATGTAGATTTTTTTTTCATCTGAAAGCTTCAAAAATAACTAAACTAAAACTGAATACAGAATCTGATGGATGTCATGCTACAGTCAGTTTTGAGGACATTTTTAAATGCTACAAATCCATTTAAATGCTCATCAGCCTAGACATTCTAAAAAAAGAAAAAAACAAGTGTAAGTGACTTACACATGAAATGTGAACGGCAGCTTGGTGATTTAATTACTGCATCAATTAACTTGAGCACACAGAAAGAATGCTGCTCTGTCAAGCAATTGTAATTCTGTCTCTGATCAGACAAATTCCTCCTCGCATCATGGTTGCTGCTTCATAAAACCTAACTCATACAGCAGAAGTGGTGAGATGATCTGTAAATAGGAATAAACTGATGTTTGGGAAGTAAATGCATAAAGTAAATTGATGTTTGTATGAAAAATACAGTCATTTCCATGTACTTCCAAGAGTGAAAAACTGAAAATTGTTTTGAAAATCATAAGACAGAGGAAATCACCATTAAAGTGAACAAAAGTGGCTTGGTACCCATACAAACCATAAGTGAATGTGTTTAAAGATTAAGGGCACTTCTGGATGTACACGTGCAAAGGGTAACATATTTTATTCTGGTCATCTCTGCTGACTGCTATTACATGCTGTCACTTTCAAGGGGAAAGCATTTGCAAAATCAGAGTGAGCAGGAGAGGCCTCAATGCAGACACGCTGGGAAGTGCTGACTTAGCTATGTCATTCCTCGCCCAACCAAGATTCCTGAATATCAGAACTTTATGTCAAGATTTTAGGGTGTGTTTTTTTAATACATCTGACTCTAGTACAGTCTGCTTTCTACCTTGTTAGCATTTTGAGCATTCAACTTACTTTTAGCTAATAGCTTGGCCCTGATTTTTTTTATATATTTTTATTCATTTATTCTTTCATATATTAAATCTGACTGAAGTTGTCCCTTCCCTCCTCCTGTCCCCAACCCCCTACTGCACCCCAATCCATTCCTCACAGTTTCCCTTCAGAAAAGGGCAGGCCTCCCAGGATATCAACCAAACAATAAATTGCAATAAGACTAGGCACCTCTTCTCACATCCCACGTTGGATGAGATAACCCAGTAGCAGAACAAGAGTCCCAAATGACCATGTTCTACTGATGTGAGGAAAAGCTTTTGGCAAACAACTTGCCCTGTATTATCACACTGTTCCTCGTCCTTCAAACTCAGGTCAGAGGTCATCTCCTTACTGCATTCCATACTGTGAAGAAAACACTTGCTGTGGGGAAGTACTGGCTTAAACCTGATTTCATAGCTTATTATACAAAGGTTTTTTTTTTTTTTTTAATTTCTAGCTCATACAAATCTCGTGAAGATCTGCAAGCAGTCTCTGACACCCGTCTTCCTGGGGTGAGCACCAGTCATGTCTCCTTGTGACTTTATCTTAATGTGCTTCCAGATTGCAACAGCAGGGTGATAAAGCTCTGTGGGGTTATGTACTGCCTCTTAACTGCTTCAGCCAGAAGGTCACCACTTCTGTTATAGTGTACTAGCTGGAAATTATCAAATCCCAAGGCCATGCTTAAATACAAGGAACTTGAGTCATACTGTCTTTGCAGACGATCCCTCCAAAAAGACCAGGGCAGAGGTAAGTGCTGAGTCCCCGCTATGCCTTTTTTGACCTTTCCCTGCACAGCTATACTCCGTACACTCAATGAGCTCTCTATCTCTCTATTATAGTGTTTGTCCATTAGACAAGGAACTAAGACACAAACATATTACACTCCCTAACTTTTGTTTTTGTTTTTGTTTTTTCAAGACAGAGTTGCTCTGTGTAGCCTTGGCTGTCCTGGACGCGCTTTATAGACCAGGCTGGCCTTGAACTCATAGCAATCTGCCTGTGTCTGCTTCCTGAGTGCTGGGATTCAAGCATATGCTGCCATGCCTGGCTTACACTCTCCCTAATTTTTATAAGTATCAAGTAAACATAACCATGAAAAATCAAGTGAACTCCTGGCAAATGTAATTTGAGAAAGTGTGGTAGCAATATCCAAACATACCGAATATAGTATGAAAACAATCATTTGTTCAATATCAATAACTACTCCCTGAAGGTCTCTTATATGCCAGGAAACAGTAGGTGAGGAAGAGGAGGGTGTTCTTATGTAGCAGCTACAGTCACCCAACCCTCTCTATAACATTGGAGCATCATCTTTGGCCTGCTAGCCCAATATATCTGCCAGACATATTTGTGATACAGGGACTATTGAGGACTTGCTTAGACTGTCTTGGCAGAGTTCGGCTGTCAAATCTACCTGCATCTAAATTTGCCCATTTTTAGGCCAAATTCTGTCTGTGGCAGAAATGAAGACATTTTTCCCAGTGGCTGGTTTGCCACATTTGAAGCCAATTCCATAAGGAGGTTCTTTGATGTTGATTCCTCTCAGCATGCTGCACGCTGACATTCTGCATCCTCCTTGTTCCAGCCCCAGGCACCTCAGTTGCTGTTACCCATCAAAACTGGACAGCTTCCAGGACAGCATTGTACAAAGCTTCTGATGCCAATTGGCCCAGAATTTCACTCTGTCCCACCCAGGACTCCTATTAAGCCTGGAATCTCTCAACATTTAGAAACTGGACCATGAATGAAGTCTCTGGCTTGCTTAACCATATTTCCCAATCTTGGGGGGCCCCTTCTAAGATATTATTTGCCCCAAATCACCCTGATGAAACACTAAAAGAATGACGTCCCATTTCCTCTAAGGAGGGTTTGGTAGGTTTCTGTTTGCTCTCTTGGCCTACAGATGCTTATTTTCATCAAAAGGTGGTTAAAAGTTATTATCGGTCTTATACAGAGGTTGGACTCAGGGATGTCTCTGTTTTCCTTTATCTTTCTTTTGTAAGTAAAGGGATAGGAGCTGAAAAGAAAGAAAGGGGATATAGAAATATAGAGGGAGGATAGAACAAAGGGTAGATGATTGAACCTACTCCTTAACGCAAGGCCTTAATTGTTACTCACAAAGAAGGTTATTTTTAACTCATTTGTATAAAATTTTGTATATTGATACAAACCATGGTCATGTCAAATACTAGTCTAATTTTATCACAAGAATATATATCCTAGGTCTAACAGATAGATATGATTCTATAGATACATAAGGTAAAATAGTTAAATAAGGCCTTCAAAAGCCTCAAAGACCTACAGAATATGGCATTTAAAGATGCTTTTATTATTCTAAAGATTCTTTCACAATGAGACAATTTGATTGCTGGCAACACCCAGGCTACCTCAAGGAAGGTGATCAGCAGGTACATTCTAATTAGCAAACACCCTCTACAAACATCAGAGACAAGAAATATAGAAGATGAGAGAATAACAATAGGAGGTTATTCTAGTTTCTCTTCCTGTTGCTGTGATAAAATATACTGACAAAGACAAGTTAAAGGAGAAAGTCTACTCTGGCTCACAGTTCAAGGGTGAGCTATCAGGGCAGGGGAGTCAAAGCAGCAGACCCTTCATGCTATTGATCACAACCCATTCACAGTTGGGACATGGAGTATAATGAGTTCAAAGTTGCTGCTCCCTTTCACAATTTATATCATCCAGGATTCCAGCAAGGGCATAGTGCCACCTACAGGGAGTGGGTATTGCTACCTTGACAAATACAGTCCACACAAATTGTCCATACAAATGCACAGGTGTCTGTTTCCTAAGCCGTTGTAAACTCTGTAGAGTAGACAATACCGACAGGGAGTTCTGGTCAACCAGGAAAGATTGCTAAAGAACATTTGAATCTAAACATGAATGGCAAGAAGGGTGTTGCAATTAGAAAGTCTAGGGTGAGATTATTACAAAAGAAGAAAATAGCTAGAGCCAACGTTCTACGGCCAGGGCCAATCTGATATGTCCCAAATTGTAATATGTGTGTAGCTTCCCTCTTCTGCTGGGGCTTATGTTGATACCAGAACAGGGACAAGGATATGGACACTGGCTATGGAGAGCTCTGATTAGTCACTACGAAGAAAAGTACTCTTAGACAGGAAAAGAAATAAGGAAAAGGAAGTAGAGAAAGAGAGGAGGAAAGAAAGAAAGAAAGAAAGAAAGAAAGAAAGAAAGAAAGAAAGAAAGAAAAAGAAAGAGACAAAGGTCCAAATAGAGACAAGTACAATCTAGAGATAGGCAATCATATGTCAGCATTGTGAGAGATTTTGAGAAATTATGGATACAGAGTAAAAATATTACAAGTCATGCGATCCTTAGATTATTTTCAAGAGACATGCTGGTTTCTAGAAGAAGGGACAGTGCATTTAGCCACGTAGGAAAGGATAAGAGAAAAGCTGGAGGATATATACAGGGCCAAAGAGCCTCAACATGTTCCCGTTTCCACTTTCATTTATGGAGACATCTACCATGATTCCATAGATGCACAGCCCCTCACAGAGGGCTGACTTTGTCCAGAAGGATGCCAGAGAACTCTGGCCTCCTATGTCTTTAACCTTGGATTATCAAGGACTCACCCCTCCTCCCTGAGAAGCAGACACAGATTCATGCTTCATGCATAAAGCTTGCCCCAAACTGCCTAATGCCATGAAAATTGATATTGAAGAAAATGGTTCGAAGGCCAAGACCACACAACCCCTGGCACTATTGTCCCTTGAGTCTAGGCTGTGGAGAGATTCAATAAAGAGTAGCTTCACTCCTTTCCAGCAGGCTTAATTTGGGAAAAAGATCGGGGTTGGGGGAGGGGAGTAATAATGGTTTGACTACTTATCCACATTTTGAGCTTGGGCAAATGCTGCCATACCATGAAACTTTGCCTTTCAAATCCTTAAGATCAAGCAGTCCCATGTGTCTCCTCAGTCTACTGCTCCATGTAACTAAGGACTTGTTCAGAGTGTCCTCAGTAACTTTTCCAGGCCTCCTTCTCATTAGTTAAGCATGGCAAATTTTTGAACAACCCAGGAGGTTACCTGTTAGTAGAATTGGGTTTATAGAGCTATGTCAGGACCAGAAGTAGCATAATTTCTGCAGCATGGAATTTCTGTAGCCCAGACATGCTTCAAGGTACCTGGCCTTGTGAAGGGGCTGACAAGCAATTACAACACTAACCTACCAATAAATTACAAATGGCACAGGCCTACCAACAAATTGGTATAGCTACCTTAAGGGCATGGAGACAGTTACCCACCAAGGGGGGAAAAGGCCTTGTCACTGACTGATAGTCACCAGGGCCTGGAAGGATTGTATACATATTTTTATGGCCCAGCTCTTACAAGCAACAGGGCTCCTTATAAATGACCCTGAAGTAGAAAAGGTGCTTATAAAACAACTGGCTTCTTAAAATGCTAACAAGACTTCTAAGGAAGCCCTGCTGGGCTGTGGGGGTGCAGGGTGGTTTATAAAGGTTTGATTGTACAAAAGATGATTAGATTGTATATATAGGCCCTACCCACCTTCAAGGTCAGTGGCTTTCTTGTCTACCCTTAAGGAAGTTGTGTGCCCTGAGGGAACAAGTAATGTCTGCTATGCACATGAAGGAATAGGACATTTTGCAGATGAGACCCACCACAGGAATTTCAAATTTAAAAAGAAGCAGGCCCTTAAATCTCCTGGATGGTCTGCAGAGGCCTATGCCTGAGATGTCAGAGAAGAATCTACTGAGATAATGAATGCTGCTCAGAAAGGAATATTCATGGACAACCTCTGGGAGAGCTGGAAAAACAGCCTCTGTGGCCCGGCCTAGCCCAATCAAACAATAGGGGATATCACCCTGCGGAGCCCCAAGAACCAACAGGGCAGGCAGATGACCCTCAGCCACAAAACTGCATTATCCCTTGGCTCTATCAGGCAGCATCAGGGAGTGGGAGATTAAACTTCAGCTCTACCAACCAAATTATAGCAAGCCCTTACTTGGGGACCC
This sequence comes from Acomys russatus, assembly GCF_903995435.1. Classification (NCBI taxonomy): domain Eukaryota; kingdom Metazoa; phylum Chordata; class Mammalia; order Rodentia; family Muridae; genus Acomys; species Acomys russatus. Next base: position 48,182,910 of record NC_067148.1, on the reverse strand, counting down.
AAGCCATCCCTACTGGCGTATATGGGCCCTTGTTGCCAAGCATAGTAGGACTGGGTGGGGTTGCATAAATTGACAGCTACCACTGCTTTGGAGGAGAAATATTTAATTAATACTTAGAACATGCCTATTTTTGTTATAAAAAAATAAAAGAAAAAAGAAACTAGGCAAAAAACAGGAGGATGTTAAATAATTTAAGAGATACAAAGTCATGCAAACATTGGTGTTTCCACAGTCAAGAGTGCCACAACATTATTTTCAATAAATCATAGTTAACCTCAAGTGTTGCTTTTGTTGTTTGTTGGTTGGTTTGAATAAGAATAGTCCTCATAGGCTCATATATTTGAATGACTAGTTACCAAGTAGTAGAAGTCTTTGATAGGATTAGAACCTCTTTGTGGTGGGCTTTGAGGTTTCCAAAGCCCATGCCACTCCCAGTGTCTCTCTCATTCTGTGGATCAGGATGTAGCTCTCAGCTACTGCTCCAGCACCATGTGCACTACCATGCCATGATGATGATGGACTAAACCTCGGAAGCTGTAGGCAAACCTCCAATTAAATGTTTTATTTCATAAGAGTTGTCTCTTCACAGCAATGGAACAGTGAGTAGGACATTCACCTCTCTACTAATGGCTGATGAGGACAAAAATTTTGCTTTTACCCTCTTCCACCTAATCATAGTCTACCAGCAATAGCTCTTTCAACAAAAAACCCTAGCCCAGGGTATGAAAAAGAGCCACATTATGTGTTTGTTGCTGAGGTTATTAAGCCTATGCTGGCTAGTTTTATGAAAATTAGAAACAAGCTTTTGTTGCCATCTGAGAGGGAAGAACCTCAACTGAGAAAAATATGCCTCTATAAGATCCAGCTGTAGGTCATTTCCTTAATTAGTAAAGGATGGTGAAAGGCCCAGTCCTCAGCTGGTAGTTCTGGGTTCCAAGAGAAAGCAGACTGAGCAAATCATGATGAAAAAGCCCATAAGCATCATCCTGCCACAGCGGCTTTTCCTCCCCAAGTTGGCCATGGCGTTACAACAGAGCCATGGGAACCATAACTAGAACAGGCTTACTTATAACATACACTATACACATACCATATATTCGTATGTTAATCAGTCAGCCATCTTTACTCTTAGTTGGCAGTGGTCTTTGTTGATCACAGAAACAGCCTTTAGGCCCAGGATCTTCAGTTTACTCCAGGAAAAGGTCAAAGCTGCTTCCATTCCAATGTGTGTGGAAAATTATAGAGGATCACACTGTATGCTCTCAAAACTTAGAAATTCACAAGGATTGTCTCAAAACTCTTCATGACTACCAAAAATTGTTAGATAATATTAATTGGCTTGGACACTCACTTAACCTTATTACCCAGGAGCTTTCTCCTTTTTTCCAAATTTTAGATGCAGACACCACCAAACCCTTTTTTCCATACTGTTTTACTTCTGAGGCTAGAATGACTCCAAATGCTTTGAGTGTGGTTATGTCCAACACTCAAATAAAGATATGGGACTTGCCTTGTCTCCTTAATTAGCAATCGGAAAATTGCCTATGACCCTTAATAAGGTACTGTGCAACAACAGGGCATTTTGAGGCATTCTCCCTCCAAGGCACTTAACTAGGATTTAATGGCAAAATTAATATCAAGGGGCACACATGCATTACAGAAATGGTAGGTAAGATAACACTGGCTCTGTTAACAGCCCACTGCCTGGATTTCCCTTTGACTAATTACCCTGGTCAGCTTGATTCTCATCTTCCACTATCTACCACATTGTACTTTGTGTCCACTCAGGTCACACGAGCTCAACCCTTTGCTTCGGCTAAAACTGTCTATACAGATGCTTCCCATAGCTGCAAAGTTGATTAGCACTCTTTCTCCGGTCGTAAAGTACTACATACACCACACACCTCAGCTCAATGAGTGCAACTCTTTGCATCTGGCATGGTTTTAGACTTTTGCCTCTGCCCTCATAAATCTGTACAGGGACCGCCCCTATGTAGTGGGAGTAATGCAAGCCTTGAAGATAGCCTATATTGGCTGGGACCAACAGTGATACCATCTTTTCCAAAGGATTCAGGAACTCTTGCATTACCACCAGAGTTCTTGCTAGATTGGTCACATTAAGTTACATTCAGGTCTCCCTAACCACGGGGTAACAGAGATGCACAAGACACTACATTGGTCTTGAGGTTCTAATTCTGCTTCCCTGCCACTATGCAGTCTGCCTTAACACAAGCTCACGATGCTCATGCTTGCTCTGTCCCATCAAAATGCCTCTTTTTTATGCAAGGAATTTGTCATCTCCTGAGGACAGGCTAGGCAGAGTTAATCAATGCACCCACTGCTAAACCATCCACAGCCTCTCAAGACAGACAATGCTCTTGCTTTAACTCTTCTGCATTTCAAACCTTTTGTGCCCAACATGAAATAGTTCACGAGACAGGCATTCCATACACCCCACAGGGACAGGCTAGTGGCGAAACGTCCCATGGAGGCTTCAGACAGCAATTAGAAAGACTAAAAGGGGGGAAAAAATCTCTACCAATACCAATGCTTTGAACAAAGCCTTGTTCACACTAAATTTTTTTTAAATCTCAGAGGATGATCTCACGGCAGCAGAACAGCACTGGTTGTCAGAGGAAAAGAGCAAAACCTATGAAGAAAAAAATAAAAAGGTTTGGCCCATCCCCCACACTAAGGTTCTACTGCGGTGACAAAATACCATGATAAAGGTAACTTATAGAAGCAAGAGTTGACTGGAGAGGTGCTTACCATTTCAGCAGATGGGTCCATGAGCGTTAAGGTGGGGAGCATGGCAGCAGGCAGGCAGACAAGTGTGCTGCTGGAGCCACAGCTGAGGGCTTACATACTTATGTGCAAGTAGGAGTCAGCGGTCTGGCCAGAGAGGGCTAATTGGGAATGGCTTTGGCTTTTGAAACTTCAAATCCCACTCCTAGTGACACACCTCCCCCAACAAGGCCATGCCTCCTAATCCTTTGTAAAGAGTTCTACCAACTGAGGACTAAGTATTGAAATGTATGAGCCTTGGGGACCTGAAGGAGAGCTAAACCTGTTTTTTTAGGATTCCAAGTGTGGGATCAGAAGCGTCTCTTGAGAGAACAGGTGAGGTTAATTCACTAGAAAAGCAACCACCTCGTGAAGGAGCTTAATTGTTGCCAGCTGAAAAGATCCCGTGAACAGACTCTGGGAGGAGATATATAAATGAGCCAGAACTGGAGGCGGGGTTTTTTTTTGGAGACTTGGGATAGATTTAGCTGTTCATCGCTGCACTTCAAGACGCTCCTAGAGGGGCTGGAGAGGTCGTTCAGTGGTTAAGGGCACCACCTGCTCTTTCAAAGGTCCTGAGTTCAATTCCCAGCAACCACATGGTGGTTCACAACCATCTGTAATGTGATGTAATGCCCTGTTCTGGCCTGTGGGTGTACATGCAGGCAGGAACACTGTATACATAATAATAAATAAATAAGTATTTTTAAAAAAAAACTGCTCCTAGAGAGAACGCTCGAGGGAAGGTTTCGGGGCTCCGGCTCCTGCTGAGGTTCTGGGTTCTGGTTACCCCAAGAAGAAATCCTGCAGCTCATGCCCGGAGAATCGTTCCTCAGAACTGATATCCTTACAGTTTTGTTATTGTGTCCATTAATCCTAACTTCCTATTGTTTTGGTTAGTCGGGTTATAAGTGACGTATGTTCGGTCACTAAGTTGTTAATAAAATATATTGGTTAAGAAAATTGAGCCTACAAGGACCATTCTTATCCAACCCACCTCAACAACTACTCCCAGACAGAAGCGTGGAACAAAGTTTGAAAAAAACATCATGGAAATATAGTTGGGTAGTAGGTTGTTTGGAGTTCAGTAATAGAATATTTACCCTGTACCCAAGAGGCTCTGGGTTCAGGTGTCAGCTCAAGCACCACACTGTCAAGGTGCTCACCTTAATGTGAGAAAGAGCCCAGAAGGTACACAAATCAATAGTCAGTCTTAAAATACTCCTGCAGCTGTTGCTGACTGACAAATACAATTGCCTGGCTTGGGAATTAGAGGACCACTAAACCTGTAGCTATCAAAAAAGTCACATTAGTTTTGTAGGCTTTGGAGAATAAAGTCATAGGAAATTAAATTAATAAAGCAAAAACATCGTATTGTGGATATCAACCCAGGTCCCAAGATTTTTTCCATGAGTTATATAAACCTACAATCAAGGAGGTATTGTGGAAGCTCCAACTTAACTTATAACTTATAAATTAGGCAGACTCTGTAGTGACTTTTCCATAATATGTGAAGTGAGGTTTTTATAGAGACCAGAGACTTGCTTAAGGCCACATTTCTACCCTACCCCGCCCCAATCTCCAGCCGGAAACGCTCTATGGCCTTTAAACTACATCTCCCATATGGCTGTGCGATGACAGTGGGCCTCTGCCGGAAGTTCGGGAGGCTGCCTACAACGTCGAGAGAAATTGACGGCTGAGTTTGCCCTGTGAGTCCTTGGTGGTGATCGCGGTTCCTCTGATCACTCTTGGGTTAGTAGCCCTAGCGGCGTTAGTCGGCCGGGAGACCTTCTAGGACGTGCAGTCCCCGTGGGTCCCCCGCCGGCTTGTGGCGCAGCCTGGCGCGGGACGCGGAGCTGGAGGTGCCTGCTGGCCGGTGGTTGCTAAAATTCCCAGCTAAGTTTTGGATAGAGTAAAAACCAACTACTTAAGTTGTTGTTCCTCCTCAAAAGAAGGAATCCTATACTAGAAGGAAAATAACTGCTCAAGGCATTTGGCCGTTTGGGAGAGACCATGCTTGTGTGGGTTGCTCTTGATGGGTTAAATTGGTCCCTATAGCCTAACAAGTGAAATTCATGACATGATGGCTGGTGGCTTAATTGACAGATGGACTGTGAAGCCCTGTTGTAGCCTGCTAGAGCCATGCTGGGCAGTTCTAGGACCCCAGGTTACTTATTAGTGAAAATAGATGCTGGTTTGGTTAAAATATAATTCCTTTAAAATTCAAGTGTCTTCTGGCTGCGCCTTGGAAAGCAGGGGCCAAGCTCTCTCCCATCCTTTCATCCTCACTTTCCACAGCACCTGCCAAGAAGAAATGATTTGCCGGTAGTGCTACCTCATGTCAGTTCTTGCAAGCTTCCCGCGAAGGAGTCAAGGCGGTTTTACTAAATGACTTGTACTGAAAAAGCTAGAGAGAACGGGGCTTATTTTTTTCACCTTGCAGTCGAGAGAATGTTTTATGCATACACGCTGTGTTGGTATGACACAACAAGTTTGGATGTCCAATGTTGGAGTCCCCTAGGGTGATCTGTGAGGGAGGTGAGGAAGTTACCATGAACTCTGAAACCATGACCTCTGAACAGGGAACGGTGAAGTATTAAAAGTCAACCTCACTGAAGAAGCTGTAACAGGAGTTTGTGAACGTGATTTAAGAGGAAGGGAGTTTGGAAGACACTGAGCCGTACTTCAAAATAAAGTCCTGGAATATTACAACCTGGCTACAATGTTTTAAAGTATTTTAAAACTTCAGTATGAAAAAAAAGTGGGAAAATGTAAAATAAATGGAAGTAAATTAGCCAAATTTCACTTGTGAACAGACTTTAAACAGTTTTCCTGGATTACCTTAAGCAGTTATAAATTATTTGTAAATAACAGAAAATGCAAACAGAACAGCAGATACCAAATCAAGAAATTAATCTTGGGCCCATTGTTTTCCTCAACTTTGTACAGAGTAAGCTTTGGATTTGACTAGCCAGGTTGCTGTTTCAAAATCCAAGAGACAGCACTCTTAAGTTGAACCTGCAGTACTAAGAAAGAAGAAAGAATATTTTGAAGTTAACAGTTGAAACAGGAACTTTTTTTTTTTTTTTTTTTTTTTTTACACAACTCAGAACTTCATTAGAGCCATGAGGCCATGGCTTTGCTTTGTTTACAACTCAGGGTTAGGATGACAACACAGACAAAGTTAATAATTTTTAAAACTGCTTCAAGGACAATCGTGTGGCCAACAAAACCTACATCCAACAACAGACACAAAAGTGCATTGTCATCTGATTTGTGACAAGGATAACAGTGCAGTGCAATGAGACAAACATAATTTCAAGAATGATGCTGAGTCATGAATTATCCATGAGTGAAAATAAATTCTGACCTAGTCTACCTCACACCATGAACAAAGCTCAGGACCATATGGATTGCAAAATTAATTATGTAAGGTTAACCAGTAAATTGTTTTTATGTGAAGCTTTAAAAGCGCTTGAATAACTGTAGAACCATAATTTCTTTGAGGGATGACACTTATAACCTAGCATAGAATCAGAATACTGCTTATCAACTGCTTAAGCATCTGCCTCTAATTTCATCTGCTTTAACCCTTCACCTCCCATACCCCTGCTCCTTCCCTGTTCTATACCTCGATGCCTGCTCTTTTCTAGATTGTTACTGCTCCCTCCCCTTCCACTCCAAGCTCTGCATTTCTATTACCAGAACTCTTCTGTTATTGTCTGACCCTTCTCTTAGGCCCATAAGTTGAATTATAATTCACAATTTACAGCAATTTCAAAATCTACATGGCAGTAGCAGTTGGCTACGGATTATCTTTTGACAGGTGTATTGGTTTGGAAACTTACTGTTTTTTTCCTAGGTCTGCACGTAAGTAATGTTCATCCATTCATGCAAAAAGCAATTGCAAATCAGGTTTTTCTCACTTTTTTTTTAAAGGAAGAAATGTCTTCTGTGAAAAATCCAAAAAGGGTAATACTTTCTGAACTCCACAGTTCTGCTGCAGAAGGAGATGTTGCCAAGTTAGCAGCGATACTCAGTCACTCTCCATCTCTTCTCAATGAACCTTCTGAAAATGGCTGGACCGCCTTAATGTATGCTGCAAGGAACGGGCACCCCGATGTTGTCCAGTTTCTGCTTGAGAAAGGGTAAACACCTGAGGGCTGTACCACCTAAAAGAGTTTGCACTCTAATGTCTGCTTTCATGTCTGTTCACATTGTCCTATAGATATGTTTATATGGATGGGCTAGTAAATAGCTTATTTCCCAGCTTATTATATGAAAGGTGGCCTAATTTATCACTAAAGTGGCTTTTATTGAGACTGTGGGTTGAGGAGGGGGCTCAGTGTTAGGGATTAAGCCCAAAGCCTCATGCATATCAGGCAAGCTCTCTAACTCTGAGCTGCACTTTAGAAATACATTTCTTAATTTAAAAGGCAACCTTTCATATTTTGTCAGAAAGAATGTCTACAATGAGTTTAATGCCATTCTTCTAAACACAACTGTGAGCCTCATTACGGCTGCTATGGACTATATAGAATGCTTGCATTTCTTTATGGCACACCGAGACACTTTCATTTTATTTAAATGTCTACTGTCCTTAACTTTTCATTTCCTACAATTATTACTTGATTGTTTTAACCTTCGGTAGTGAACTATGAACCAAATGATGAAAAAGAAAAAGGGGAAAAAAAAAAGAAATAGTTGGGCTATGTATGTGTTTTACAAAAATAAATACAAGAGAATAATTTTACCTATCGTTTTATTTTTCCTCCCCATCTTTTCGTCTATCTAGATGTGACAGATCACTTGTCAATACGTCAAGGCAAACTGCACTAGATATTGCTGTATTTTGGGGTTATAAGCATGTAGCTAACTTGTTAGCTAATGCAAAAGGCGGGAAGAAGCCGTGGTTCCTAACCAATGAAGTAGACGAATGTGACAATTATTTCAGCAGAACACTACTGGACCGGAAGAGTGACAAAAGAAATGATTCTGACTGGCTGAAAGCTAAAGAGAGCCACCCGGCCACAGTTTATATCCTTTTCTCAGACTTGAACCCCTTGGTTACTCTGGGTAGCAATAAAGAAAGCTCGCAGCAGCCGGAAGTCAGGCTTTGCCAGCTGAACTACACAGACATAAAGGGTTACTTGGCTCAGCCAGAAATGGTCACGTTGGTGTTCCTTGGAGTAGAGCTTGAAATGAGAAAGGGACCACGCAACCATGCTGAAAGAGTCCCCGTGGAAGAGGACGATGGTTTGGTCACTTGGTTTGCCCTCGCCATAGAGCCTGTTGCCGCTGAAGACTTTAAGCAAAGACACGAAAATTGTTATTTTCTCCACCCTCCAATGCCAGCTCTTCTGCAGTTGAAAGAAAAAGAGGCTGGTGAGGAATGAGTATGTTTTCTTGTGTCCCTAACTGTCTGCTTTTTAAACCAGTTTGGAGGTGCGTGTTTGTGCAGCATCTGAGTGGTACATGCGACTGCGCAGTAAGCCTAAGAGGTCCCTCAACTTCTCCCTCCAGAGCCATGTTCTAATGCTGGCTGCAATGTTAAGCAGCCAGATTAGTTTCCTTGGAGGTAACCTCCACGCGTGATGGTCCCATTCGACTCCTCTGTAAAGAAAGTTTGAGTCCCTACTAGGCTTTGAAATGGACGCCAAAGACCTTAGCTGTTGTATTCCTCACTTTTGATTTTTCAATAGCATCTTTTAAAAAAGAAAGAAAGGAAAAGAAAAATAGCAAGAGTTTTATTCTGAATACCCATTTGTTGTAGCTACAAGAACAGTCCCACACCTCCACATTGTGAGTGAGTGTGTGTGTGTGTGTGTGTGTGTGTGTGTGTGTGTGTGTGTGTTTGAGAGAACAAGGTTAATTCTAGCTACCTCATAAGCATGGATTGTATGTATATAGGTGGAGTGGAGGTCAGGAGCCTTATTGGGAGTAGATGAGTTACTGCCATGGCTTAGCAGATAGACAGCATGTTAGAATGACGTCAGTGAAAATAGAAAGTAAGGTAGAGTGTGCGGTACTCCAGAGGTAGCGTGCACATGATTGGAGCATTATAACTGGAAGATAGTAGACCCTTGGCTGGAGGACAGATAACAAGTAGTATCAGAGACAGAGAATGGTGAGGAAATAATAGACTTAAATAACAAAAATTATATTTAGATCCATATGCATAGTTTTATAATAAACTCATAAATGAGCTAATTGTTTATTTTTTCTTTATTTTACTAGTGAGGAAACAGTGATAACTACTTTACTGTATAACTTTACTTTTCTATGCCTCAGTTTCCTCTTCTAGAAACAAGGATAATCAATCTCTCTCCTCATAAGGTTGCTGAGAATACCAAATAAAATAATATATAAAAATATATTACGCATATATAAATATACATATATAAATATATATACATATATATACTAAGTATAAATATATGTACACATATGTATCTTTACAGGATTATAGTGCATAACAAATATTAAATACATATCTTTGTATATTGATTCTGATAAAAGGTAAATACTATGGTATATAAGGTAACAGGCAAACAGTTAATGATACTTGTGCTTCTTTAAATATTGTGCTATAAGTTTTATTCACCATTGTCACTTTAAATGTTGTTGCATTTATTCTTGTTTTGGATATTTCAAAATTCCGTCGGTCACATATTAGATTTTAAGGAACATAAGTTTACCAGGCCTCTGAGATATTCCTAGTCTTATAACTTGATTGTACTATTTCTCTCAGGTCACAAAGCTCTGGAAGAATCAATGTAAGGGCTTGAACAAGAGTGCATACATCCTAAGATAAATTCTGTTGGGCATGTTTAATGGAGTTACCTACAAATAAATGCTACGTGCTATATACAAAGACTAGTTATGTCCCACAGTGTGGTGCTGTGAACCAACAGTGGCTTAATATACCAAGAGAGACCTATGGCTTCCTTTAAGTCAACAAAGTATCACAAATGTAAAGAAAATACAGACTGTTGTTGTTTTGTTGTGCTTTCTTTTTTCAGAGCTACAAACAAAATCTAGGGCTTCACAAACACTAAAAGAGTATTCTCCCACTCAGCTACATCTGTAGCCCAGTATAAGATTTTGTAATCTCTACTGTATACTCACTGTATACTTGGGTAATGTATATCCAGTATTTACGTACCAATAGCAGAAGCCTGATCTGTTAGTCTTTAGTGTACATGTCAGTGTATCTGCCCTATTCAAATTAAAATTAAGCCTGATTTTTACTTGTCATATAGAAAATTAAATTGAAAGGAAAAACAGCTGGCTTGAATCACTACCATAATCTAGCTGTGTGATTTTTTTATCTGTGAGAATACTACAACAAAGTGATTTAAAAAATATAAATATGAATGATAATAGTACATCATAAAGATAAATATTAAAGCCATTGACCAGTCAGAGATTCCTAAAACAACCCATGTGATTACTGCTGCTTCAAACCATTGTACCTACATATTATTCCAACTTTTCACAAAAATAAAACTTCTTGTACTTCTTCTTAAAAGGAGTTGTCGCTCAAGCAAGATCTGTTCTTGCGTGGCATAGTCGATACAAGTTCTGCCCAACCTGTGGCAGTGCGACTAAAATTGAGGAAGGTGGCTATAAAAGAGTTTGCTTAAGAGAAAACTGTCCTAGTCTCCATGGCGTGCACAATACATCTTATCCAAGAGTCGGTAAGTAAGGGTTTTCTTTTTTTAAGAGTGTGTGTGTGTGTGTGTGTATTCACATCTGGATGTGTGTGCAAATGTGTGTAAATATTATGTATAACCAGAAGAGGGTGTCTTCCCATTGAACTGGATTCACAATTTGTTAAGAACTACACATTGTGGTTGCTGTTTGAGGAGCAAGCATGCTTAACCATTGAGCTGCCCCTGAGACCCCAAAGGCTTTGCTTTTTTTTTCCCCCCCGCCCATCCCCTTTCTTTCTTTGTAATGAAATCTCAGCTACTTGGAATCTTGGGTCAGAAGACATTCTGGAAAGAACTAAAATGTTTATATTTTAATAAAAGCATTTCAAAATTATTCAGTAAAAGACTGTACTGTTCACGGTAAGTGATGTCTTACCTTTAGTTTATCAGTTCATGAATCTGCTGCATTAAGATGCTTCATTTCAAAGCTAGTCAGTTTGGCTCCTCTCGTGAAGCTATGATAAAGTCTCCAGTGCCTCAGTGCCTGGTGGAGACGTTTCCCCAGCCTTGTGGTCTAAAGCTCCCTTCTGGCCCCTGCATGGCCTCTATGCCTTTATTGGCCTCTATGCCTTTATTCTTCTAGGCCCTGCTGCGTTTCTTCTCTTGCTAGAGAAATCCCATAACCCAGCCTTGAAAACTGCAAGAGAAGCTGCTTAAAGTTCAGCGATCCCAGGAATACATGGGCGCTTTAATGACTGAGTTCCCTGATCTCACTCATGATCTTGGAGGAGGAGTTTCTAGGTTACTGACTTCTAGAGAGATGAACTGCTAAGTGTTATTGGATGAATGGGAAAAACAAATTTAGTGTATTTTTAGTAAACTGTGAATGTTTCAATGTTCATATATTATCTCCTCACACTTGTGCCTCATATACTCTTAAGTACAGAGAAAATGTTGCTAAGATCGGAAGTAGGGATGGCAAAAAGCATCTTCCTTTCACTTACCAAAAATATTCTCTGTAGTTCCTCAGATATTTCTTAAGCACTTCAGAGCAGAAAGGAGGGCTGTGGTATAAATCAGAGTCTTGTCCCTGCATGTTACTATTGCATAATGCATCTAATTGTATTTACTGTTGCTTCTGTGTGTGCTTTTTTTTTTTTTAAAAACAGATCCAGTAGTCATCATGCAGGTTATCCACCCAGATGGAACCAAATGCCTTTTAGGCAGGCAAAAGAGATTTCCCCCGGGCATGTTTACATGCCTTGCTGGATTTATTGAACCTGGTAAGCCTTTTCAGAATAAATTTTAGAAATTTAAAACAGATAACATGAGCTCCTATAAATACCATGGTAAAAATTTACTGCTGTGTGTGTGTGTGTGTGTGTGTGTGTGTGTGTGTGTGTGTGTGTGTGTGTGTGTGTGAAGGTTGCACTGTTGAGGTCAGGAAACAACTTTGATAGTTTTCTCTTTTAGCCATGTGAGTCCCAGACTTAAATCATCAGGTTTGGTGACAAGTGCCTTTACCTGCTGAACCGTTTTCACAACCCCAAAATATTTTAAATAGTATCTTAATCATGTAATTTAATCATGGTATCATTTCCAAATTTTTACAAAGGTAATTTGTTTATTTAAATTTAGTATTTACTTTGTCATACATTGCTTTTAACCAAGCACTGCAGGTGGCTTGCACCTCTCTTCTGTGCTAGGTGTGTCACCCTTGCTAAGGGTTATATGATTATTACAAATACAGCCATTCCCTCCATACCCTGCATTACAATCCCAGGCATGCTGCCTGACTCTTCCTACAGTAATCAGCACCACCTTACAATACATATTTATAAATGATCGACTTTAGCACCTTGTCAGTTCTGTAAGATATAATGTTCTCTTTCATCCATTTTTATATGTCGGTTAGAGCCATTGCTTCACATGTAATAGGATTTTATTAGGTATCCCAGAGCAAATGAATGAACATATCTGGATTAGTCATGTTTAATCTCAACATACAATGTTAGTCTGCATTGTTAGGTAGCATAGCCGTAAACATGCTACTTGATCCTCAGCTGGAAGCTGGCCTGTGGTAAATCTTGTGACCCTTTTACAGCCTTAGAGCGGGCACTGCACAATGCTCTCACAGGTGACGGCACTCGGACACAAGGACTGCTTACCTAGCCCCAATTCACTGGTGATAGAGAAGGGATTCAAACCCAGGCAGTTTCACTTCTAAATCCTTGCTCCTAATCACTGTGTTGCACTGAGAAGGGAAGGTGGACCCAACCTCTAACAAAGACGCTATTGGCAATCGACACTTTCTGTGAAAGGGGAAATCAGGTTTCGCCAATGCAATGATACTGAGTATATCAAACACGCTCCAAGGCAGGACCCATTCCCAGGAGTTGTTTTGTTGGTCTTTTGAGAGAGTGGTTTGGAGTTTCCAGGTTTTAATGAAAGTTGGATGTTATAGTATATGCTTGTCTGTAAGCCCAACACTTGGGAAGTGGAGGCACTAAAGTCAGGGATGAAGGATAGCCTCAGCTCTCGGCTACATAGCAAGTTCAAAGCCAACATGGGCTACGTAAGACCCTATCTCAAAATAAAATAAAAAAATTTTAATGGAGAGAAAAACTAGCCATTTATAAAACTCACACAGAATAAGTCAGGCAGTGGTGGCACACACCTTTAATCTGAGCACTTGGAAGGCAGAGGCAGGTGGATCTCTGTGAGTTCAAGGTCTGCCTGGACTACAGAGTGAGTTCCAGGACAGCCAAGGCTAAGCAGTGAAACCCTGTCTCAGAAAGAAAAACAAAACAAAACAAAACAAAAAACAACAACAAAAAAAACCCCACAAAATAATGGCGTATTGAACGGTGATTCATGAGATAATAAACTTTTTAATAATATTTAGTCAACTGTATGTGACAGTTGCAGAATTTATAATTATTATTTTATGTACTGCCAAATTGGGCTTTTAGGAAATGAAAAGTGGCTTGAAGCATTTGGACACTCGATTCGTGGGCACGTACTTCCAAGTGTAATACTTTTCTTCACTTCCAGGCTGCAATTAGCATTCATGGAATGGGGGCTCTTTCCAGAGTGATTTCAAAATGTTTGAACTGCTCGGCGCTCACAGTGCCCAAGTCATGTTGACCAGCCACTTGTTCTTTTGCCTCATCTGATTAGGCGAGACAATAGAAGACGCTGTGCGGAGAGAAGTAGAAGAGGAAAGTGGAGTCAAAGTTGGCCATGTTCAGTACATCTCTTGTCAGCCATGGCCAATGCCCTCCTCCTTAATGATTGGTTGTTTAGCTGTGGCAGTGTCTACAGAAATTAAAGTTGACAAGAATGAAATAGAGGATGCCCGATGGTTCACGAGAGAACAGGTAGAGTTCAATTTAATTTCCTTATTCTATTGATTGTTCCATGATAGTATTGGTTTGGGCATGCTGCAAGGAAGCGTACTTCAGCAAGTTGAATGAATGGCTGCAACCCTCTCATTATGAATGGATTATAATGTAATTGATAATTCCATATAGAAAATGTGTGTTGTCGATATGTCCTGTTTGCCTCACTCTGTGAGATTCTCTAGAATGATGATTCAGTGCCATTTCAAGTTTCACATATTGTACCCACTGATGAATGAATGATAATCCCTCTTAGTGAACTTGAAGTATTTATATTAGTTCAGACATAACAAATATCAATCACAGGCATTTATACTAAAGGAAATAGCTCTCAAAAAAGGCAGTAAAAATGCTTGAAGTTTTTGTGTATTTTGAAAGATAATGCTGAAGATTATGGATCACCAAGAGTTTGAGTGCAATGCATAGTGAGTCCCAGGCCAGCCTGTACTGCATAGTAAGAGTCCATCTTTAAATATATATATGCAAACAGGAAGTAAAAGGGGAAGAAAAGAAATATATTGAAGGACAAGAAAGGCATAGATGTCACCAAATACATAAATGTGTATCATAGTATATATTCATGAGAACTTTTAAAATAACATCTCTTAAGTAATAAAAATACATTATTGAACTGATTTAGCCAAAATTTTATATAGAAAAAAATTGACACTATAGTATTAAATTTTTAGACTCATTTATGGCTTTGCCCATACAAAATTAATTTTTATTTTGTACTGACAAAAGAATTAGTTGGTTGTTTCAGAATTGCAGGAAAAGGTACCCTTACCAAAATGTTGCCTTGACTTTGGAGTGAAATGCATTCCTGGCCTTGTTTTTATATGCTTTTCTGGAACATTTTAACATTGAGACAAGGGCTCCCTGAAGCAACTGGAAACCCCATAGTAGCTGGCCTCTGAAGTGCTGTGCTGTGCTTCTGTCTCAGGTTGTGGATGTTCTTACCAAAGGGAAGCAGCAGGCGTTCTTCGTGCCACCGAGCCGAGCCATCGCCCATCAGTTAATCAAGCACTGGGTTGGGATGAACCCTAACCTCTAAATGAGAAACAATAACCCCGCTGGAGTTTTATTTAATTTTTAATCCTACTTATCTCTCAAGTGAGATTAGATATATTTATTGATCTTTAGAATCATATAACATAAAAATTTGGGAGCTTTGAAAATATTTGTTAACTACGAAATTAGTAGTTTTGTAAGTTAGAATGATGCCTCCGTTTTTTTTTTTTTTTTTAATTTGGAGTCATCTTGTGAATGTTTTTGTTGTGCTTGCCAATTTTATATCAGAAAACTGACTGTAATTCTACTAAGAAAGATCCCGTTGGAATGAAGTATGCTCCAGAGGTGGGATAAACCTTAATCCATCTCTTGTAGACTGGATCCTTGTTGGAGATGAATGGTGAGCATCAATGTATATTTAGTCATCTAATCATCAGTCTCCTGGCCTATTGTTCTAGTGGTAGTACTGTTACAGTGTTACTACCAGTTTAATATGACTAGTGTTAAGAATGATTTTATTTTGATAATTTACCCATTGCTGTATACTATACTCATGAGTAGAGAACTAAAAAACACATGTACACTTGTGTCTGGACCTCACAGTTGAACTCAAAGCTAAGTGCTTACACTAAAAGTTATTATTAAGACAAGTGAAGATTCTCCAATTTTTCACTTGACATTAACATTTTATTCCTGAAGGACAGAAACTAAATCAAAAGTGTATTTGCATTTTAAATAAAGCAGTGACTGTATTTAATTTTGTGATTAGGGATGTATTTGTTTTGGGAAAAATATAACTGCCATCAGTATTCATTATACTGAAATATGATATTTTGGCTTTGACCTTATTTCATTAAGAAGCCTTAATTAGTATACCTTAGAAGAGAGTTGCTAAAATCCTAGGGAAAATTAATTACAGTATTTTACAGTTTTATAATACAGACACATTGGCTGTTTTGCAATTGTTTTAACTATATACATATAAATATTTTGCCTGTTTATTACACTGGTAGAGCTTGAAGAGACCTTAAAGACAATAGATGTTAAACATAACCACTGTAAAAGTTTGCAGTGTGCAGATAAGAACTAGATTTCCCCCTATACTAGGAAATCAAATCTATTACCAAAGTATCTGTAGAATGAGGGCTTAGAAAAATGGCTGTCACTGAGGTGCTTGAGTACTGGAGTTCAGATCCTCTGTACCCATATAGGAAGCTGGGTTCAGTGACATACAAATCTAATCCCAGATCAAAAGAGACATCAAAAGAGTATCTTGGGTGCCTGATGGCCACTCAGTCTAGTGAATCAGTAAGCTAAATGAGAGACCTTGACTCAAAACACAAGGTGGAGATAGCTCAGTGATGAAGAGTGCTTTCTAATCTTGTGGAGGACCAGAGTTTGGTTCCCAGGATCCTCAGCAGGCAGCTCACAATCATGTGCAACTACAGCTCTAGGGGGTTCAACAGCTTCTTCTGGCCTCTGAAGGCACTTGCATGCACATTTGCATAAGACCCAGACATATAAATAGAGCAATGGAAGAAGATAGATGACTTCTGCCTCTGCCTTATACACACACACACACAGAGAGAGAGAGAGAGAGAGAGAGAGAGAGAGAGAGAGAGAGAGAGAGAGAGAGAGAGAGAGAGAGAGAGAGAGAAGTGATGATGAGAAGAATGAACTTACCAAATGTTGTTAATACCTAAATAATATACCTAAATATATATACCTAAATAATATAACTTCTCAAAGAATTTATTTTACTAATGAATACTATTACTTAGCAGTTAATGAAGGTTTATTAAAATCAGAACTTTAGACCAAACCAAAACCTATACAGGACATTTATATACATGGTAAGTTGGAGCTATGTAACTATAATAAAATACTATACTTTGATTATTAGGAAATATGATCAATTGAACTTCATTTTTGTTCCAAATGTGCTTTTAATACTTGTGGATTCTTATTTTAAATTGTAAAAGCCCATGTTCTTCTTGGTTTTGTTTTTGTTCTTTGTTTTGTTTTGTTTGAGACAGGGTTTCTCTGTGTAGCCTTGGGTTGTCCTGGACTCGCTTTGTAGACCAGGCCTTGAACTCACAGCACTCACCCTGCCTCTGTCTCCCAGAGTTCTGGGGTTACAGGCATGCGCCACCACACCCAGCTAACTCCTACATTCTTAATGTTCAAGAGCAAAGTAAAATACCGATGTCAAAATGTATAAATTTAATTTCAGATTCCTACTGTATTTGGGGGAATTTGTGAATAAATTGTTGTTTTTAATAATCATTCCTAAGTTTTGACCTTGGAGAGGTGAAGACACATGTAAACAGAAATGGTTGTTATCTTAGCCAGTTCTAGAGGAAGACGTGTCACACATGTATCCAATGGGAATCGATGTAACAACGCATTAAAATATATTGTTTGTATATTGTGTGTGTTTTTAATGTTTTGGTGATTTTTTTGACACAAATACAACTTTTAGTGAGTATCATCTGCTTGTGATTAATGATGTCCATAAGCAAATGCACAAGTCATTTTAAGGGTTCCATGCATGGAAGATTTTTTTTTTCTTTTTTGAGCTGTAATCTCATTGTAGCCTAGGAAGGAATCAAAACCACAATCTTCGTGCTTCAGTGTATATAGTGCTTGGATTGCAGGTGGGTACCAATGTACCCGATGAAAGGGTTAAAATTTCGATTTGGCTTAGAAGTGTGGCCCAATGGTAATATACTTGTATATTACCACTGGGCACTGAGTTTGAACCCAAGAATTTTATAAATGTCTATTTCAATATTAAGTTTGTAGTTTGGGGTAAAAGGTGCCAACATATCGGCTTGTGTGTACTTAATGTCAGATTTAAAGCTATATATACAGCACAATCTACCTTAATTGCTCGTCAACTATGGTCAATATTTGCATTTTGAATTTTTCACTTTTTATAGTTTGTGATGAATCAAAAGCTCATAGCCTGACCTGGCAAGGCAACCCTGGAGTTCCTGATAATCTGCCCTAAGGCTAGAGGACTGCAAATTCAAGACCTCCCTGAACTACGAAGTGACTTTGAAACCACACTGAACAACTTAGTGAGACCCTAGCTCACAATAAGAAAAGTGGGGAGGACACAGCTCAGTGGTGAGAAAGCCACGGAGATATGGTTCAATCCACAGTAGCATACGCATACATACAGAGAGAGCACTGAAAGCTTGTTGCGAAAATTAGTCAACCTGTTAAAGGCCCAGCCAGAGATGTGGGTAAAGAGAAAACAGGATGAAAATTGTGAGACCCTGAGACAGAAGGAAGAAGTATAAGCTTTGATGCCACCAGGGAATATGAAGGAAGGTGCTTTGAGGAGGCAGAGGTTGTAAGTCACTGTGGCACATGCCCATATTTTCCAAAAGGTGTAGATAGGCAAGAACTGCAGAAAGAAATTGTGAAAATAAATACCGAAAGCAACCCTCCTCTTCTATACCACTCTTTGTACTTTCTTTCTTTCTCCAAATGCTAGGGCAGAAATGAAAAGGAAAAAAAAACTTTTAAAATATTGATTTGTTTGTTTTTCTGTTTTTAAATTCATTTTATGGTTTCACACATATAGTAAAGAATGAATTATAGCTGTCTTCCCTCCGCACTCCTCTCTTCCACCCGCCCATCTTTGCAACAGCTCCTTTTTTTTCTTTTGTTCTGTTTTGTGTGTAACCGGGGGCTGAGTTAAATTAGAGTTGGTTGCATGATTTTAAGTGAAAAATAAAGTTACTTACTGGAGCATGGACAACATGTCAGTGACTAAACCACTGAAGGAAAGCACACACACACACACACACACACACACACACACACACACACACACACACAAGCACTACCCACCAACCCTGACAACCTAGTAAACATTAGCTGCCCTTAGTCTCTCAAAGAGAGGTGAGGCCTCCTGGCCCTCTCCCCATCTATGTTGAAATGTTGACTAAATTTTGTGCAGAATTTTTGTCCTATATAGCAGATTTTCAAATAATTCTTTGCCGTTATTTGGTCAAATATTCAAAGACAGCATAGGAAAGGGTGTAATCACCGACCTACATTCTTGTTTGGAAAGCATTTCTTTTCAGCTGCAGCATAAGCTCCTAGGAGCGTGGCCTGGGCCAGCACGTGGCTGCTTATTCTGTTTTACTGAAGGATGTTCACATGCAACTATTCCTCGCCATGAACTTTCTGTATTCCTTCCACATAATATTTCACAGTTTATTGCTCAGCGAACTCGAAGCAACAATCAATGGGCATTTGTCTTTTTCACAATTCCCATGATAGTAATGCTCCCCACAATAGCGGAGGTGGCCATGAAATTTTATCATACACTTTAAGCTTTAAAAAAAAAAGGCCTATCTGCTAATGAAATTTTTTCCTTTTTTCCTTCTAACTAGAAGTCTGATAGAAAAACTACAGCTGAAGGAATAAAGAAAAAACTGCCCTGGCTTTCACAGCCGGCTCAAGGGAGCTATACTTGTTCAACATACTGTCTGAGCCCTAATGGATTAACTTTCTCCTAACCACTTAGACCGTGAAGCGGCTTCAATTTCAGGATGACGTTCCACCCAGGAGTAGAAATTGAAAATAGTGCTCTTACCTGTTAGGGAAGAGAATGGACTACTGATCAAATGTGGTGGGGGGTTTGGTTGTTGTTGTTTTCTCTTCTTTGTAACCTGCCTGTTTCACTCTAGCCTAAAAATGTAGTCTATTGGAGCACTGTGATGTTCTGCAGACTTAGTACAGTTCCTTACAAATATTTATTTACTCAGGTGGCAGAGAGCTAAAGTCACCTCTATCATTGAGATAACAGTGATTTTTAAATCCATTTACCCAGCAGCTTTATTAAAGTGAGTTCATTTCTTAGATAGTTTCCCTCCGGTTTGTAGAATGGATTTGCAGGTTCTGTTTGGTGTCATTTGGGGTGGGGGGGGGTTGTTTTGGGTGGGTTTTTTTTTTTTCTGAAATAGTAGGAACATCATTTAAAAGATGCCCCAAAGACATGTCCAAATTGAAAACTCAGGGTCTTGGTTGGTCCTGACCACTGCCATCCATCTGCATCATGGATAAAGGCTCTGCTGGAAGTATAACCATAAATAGGCCAGCAGGAATTCTGTGTGCTGTGCGGTGTTGAGAAAGTACATGCATCTGGACACCTTGACGTTACCATGGCTGTAATGATATCTAATACTCACACCCAATGAGACCCTTTATTTGTTTTGTACATATTACTTTGTTTGCCATATTAGTCTCTTAAGTTCCTGACCACTTTGTCTATCATATATTATTATTTTAATTTTAATTAAGTGTGCCTTTTCTTCACATTTTTCTGGGCTTTATAGGTTGTTTTGCTTCTAAGTATTGTATTGTGAGTCTCATGTCAGTCACTTTTCTGCTATGGCAAATACCCCATTAGAAGCAACTGAAAGGAGGAAAGGCTTATTTTGTGTTATAACCCTGTAGGCACCCATCCATCATAGCAGAGGAAGCACAGAGGCACATGTGGGAGGCTAGTAGTCTCACTTGATCCACAGCCCAGAAGCAGGAAGAGGGGTCCATCCAGAAAACGTCACGACCTTTCCACCATGACACACTTCCATCAGCATGGCTCTCCCTCCTACTGGCCCACGCATTTCCCAAATAGCACCATTATCTGGGTAACAAGTATTTAGACACATGAGCCTATGGATAACATTCCACATCACACAACAGCAGGCCCCTATTTATTACTAGCTGCCAAGGACACAACTCTCTGGTTACCTTATTCTCACAGTAAGACTTGCACAGGCTGTGAGGTAGTCTGTGTTCTAATAGTTTTACCCTTAAATAACCTGTTGTGACTATTACTGTCAGCTTGGCAGTATCTAGAATCACCGACAAAACAAACTTCTGAACAAGTCCTCTATAAGAGTGCGAAGGCCAAATATGGGGCACCAGAGTTTGTGTGAAAGTCAGACCCCATTTTCCACTCAACTGTGAAGAATGTCCTGTCCATTGGGTAGATCTGGGTAGGGGTTCGAAGTTTACTGCATGTCCTTGGCTGGTGCCATAGTTTAAGCAGGACCCCTGGGCCCAGATGCACCCATCATAATGTTCTTCTTGTAGGTTTCTAGGACCCTCTGGATCCTTCTATTTCCACATTCACTAGCAGGCTACTAAGAAGAGACTTGATACCCTATGAGCATATACAGGGGGAAGAGATCCCCCTCAGTCACAGTCATAGGGGAAGGGAGTAAGGGGAAAATGGGAGGGAGGGAGGAATGGGAGGATACAAGGGATAGGATAACAATTTAGATGTAATATGAATAAATTAATAAAAAATATTTTTTAAAAAGAGTCCAAAGGCCCATCCTAAATAAGGGCAGCACTGTTCTATGGGCAGCTGGAATTCTAGATTAAGTAGGAGGATGCAAGTGCAGTACCACTGGCCTTTGCTCTGCCTCTGACTATGGATGGGACAAGCAGTCCCACACTTCAACTGCCACACTTTCCCCACAATGATGGACTGAGACAAAACAAAGTACCCCCTTCTTAATTTTGCATTTGTCAGGTATTGTGTTCCAGCAGTGTGAAAAGTAACAAATACATAACAATAGAGAACAGATGGCCATGGGGGCCTATTGAAGCTTAGGCTAGGGCATTGATATGGATTTCCAGAAAAGCATGACTGACACTGGATATCAGCTAAAGATGACCGGCCCTGGACATCCAAGGAATGTGAAGTAAACACTGATGAGTGGTTCTGACACAATGTCCCTATCTGAGTTTTTGTGTGAACATGCCATTGATGCTAGAAGCAAGTCGTTTCACATTATCTCTACCTTTGCCTAGGTGTGCCTACCTGTGGCCTGTGTGTGGATTTGCATTTGGGACTTTGCCCACCTGTGTGTAGCCCATGTTTCTGCTGCCTTGTGCCTGCCTGTATGCCTATTGGCGTCTAGAGCAGCCTTCACACCTAGTGCATAAAGTGTGTATCACTGCCTTACAATTCCTGCATCTTCTTCTGCCTCCTGTGACCCTCCTCCTTGTTTGGTGTTGGAGCTTGGATCTCATAGATACATTATTAAATGCTTGTTGATACTATTATCACACATTTACAATGGTCTAAACAGAGAATACCATTCTTAAAGGCACATTGCTTATAAATAGGTGATCCAGAGCTTGAGACCAAGTGTTCTGTTCCAAATCTAGGTAGGTGGGTAGGTAGGTAGTATTTAACACAGCTATCTCAAAGTTTCTTATATCAGTGCAGAGAACAAAACACTTTCAATCTCAATTTTCTAAATTTCTAAAGTTTGAGTCTTCTGCCTCTATTACTCTACATATTTCTACTTCTTAGAAACTATTTAGTTGGCTTCAAAACTTGTCTTCAACATCAGACACACTTCCTTTGGTGTCACTGAGCCTCCCAAATGCTGTATCTTTATGTTACCCTTTCTGCCCAGCCTGCTTCTGTTTCTGTGTCCCTTTGCCAGGAGTCTGGTCCAGCATGGGAGATTAGGCATCATAGTGTTTAACTTCCTTATGGAAATGCCTGACAGCTTGCACTTTTTCCTCCTTAACCCTTGAATGTCAATATCTACCTCTCCTCCATAGCCATACTTTCTTCCTCCTCCTATTGCCCCTTGTCCATCCTTTCTTGTCCCCCTGACTCTCCTCTTTCCTCTACCTCTTTCTCTCCTTTACTCATTCCTCCCTTTTGATCTTCCATCATTGCTACCATCATTTTTCTACCATTTTTCTGGTTTCTACCTCAGCTTCCAAAATTTGTCTCACTACATGCAACCTTATTCCAAATCCATTCTTTATCATACAAACAAAGATATCCTCTAAGGAATTAATCTCACCCTTTGGTCTTACCCAAAACTTCAAGGGTCTGGAGAGAGGCTCAGTGGTTGAGAGTGTATCTTCTTGAGGGCCCGAGCTCATTTCCAAACACCCAGGTCAAGGACCATACCTGTCTGTAACTTCAGATCCAAGGGATCCTAGCACCGGTACCTATATACTCATCCCATACCCACATGGTCGTAGTAAAATAAATAAATCCTTTTTAAAACATTTCTAAAAGAACTCTCTTTTGGGAGCATGAGGAGCCCTATTCTTTAGTATAACTTAGATCCCCAACTTCAACGTACCACATACTTCTTTTTTAAACTTGAGTATCATAATTTAAGATCTTGAAAGGAGTGACAGAATATGCTATTTTATGCATTAATAAGCATTCATTAAAAATAGGGTACCTAAATGGTGTAGCATGCTGTAATACTAAATGTTGGGTCATAGAAGAATTTTACTCTAGCAAAATGGCTAATCTAGCAAAGAATCACATCCAAAGACCTTCAAGGTCTGTGTGATCTGACAGGAATGACACAAATTTAATCCTTCTGGCTGGAATACAGACATGCTTTTAGTACACACCTTTAATCTCAAACAATGACAACAATTGAGGAACAGACAAAGTGATGAATCAGAAAGACTGGACAGAATGAGCTGGGGATAGGATACACCTAACTCTCACAGAAACAGATAGGAAAAAGAAGTTTTTTAAGAGCAGTGAAAAAAGAGAGAGGAGGATCTGAGCTCAGTTGAATGCATTTCAACTGAGTGCAGTTGAGTTCTGTTGGGTTCCTGAGTTCCGTTCAGTTCTTGCAGTCAGTGCAGCTCAGTTTGTAGAGTACAGAGGCAATTTTTCCAAGCAGAACAATTTAGTTAGAAGCCAAGAGAAGCTAATTTGAATCAGTTGGCTTGGAGAAGCGTTGAACCAGCCAACCAGAGTTCAGAAAGAACTAGAAAGGGTGAGCTTGTTCAGTAGTTAGTCTCAGAGGCTGAAAACAATCTGGAGCTAGGCTAGCTGGCACAGGCTGGAAGCTGAAGCTTCAAGGTCCAACCCTGTAGAAGAGTAGATTATACAGAGCTTCCAGGCCTAGGCCTCGGGATATTTATATACAAACAGTCTGGGCTCAGCCCAAGCCATGTGTTTACACAGCTTGGGTACAGCTCTTATCTCATCCCCTCTTCTGAGGAAATAAAACAACTTTTACACTGGATGGCTGAGCATACTTAACATGTGTTGGGTGTAAGACACAAGAGTGGGTTGCACAGTGAGTCTTTGCCTCTCTGTATCAATGTGATAAAGTAATAAAAATGATTTTAAAAATAACCTTAAGTGATCTACATTATATTCCTGGAAAACTGGGGCATCTCCTTGGTACTTGGGTGAGGCAATCTAAGGTTAAGAAAACCTGCCTTCAATAGCATCTTACCAAAGAATAAACACAAGTACAGAGGACAGGCCAAGGCAGCTTTTAATAAAGTCTAAGCAGGGACATTCTGCATGGAAAGTCAGATGAACACAGCAGAGAGAACAGAGAATTGTGAGTCTCAGGGTTTTGTGCCGGCTATTTCAGGAGTGGGAATGAAAACTGTACTGCCCAGGAGGACATAAGGAGCCTTAGGCACAAAAACTGTATTCCACTCTCAGCCAATAGAGAAATAACTAGCTACATCTCATTGCAGTTAGCCTTAACATTCCCTTCAATTAAAGGCTGTTGTGTGCAGTCCAAAGCTCAAGCTGGGTGTTTTGACAGCAGGTGGTTAACCAAGTTATTACCAGAGCTCACCATTTAGGAAGAAACAGACAATTGCACATATTGTCACCAGCTTCACCCTCAGTTTTGTGGCCAGTCTAGGATCCTGAGCTTCTCTATTGATTATATTTTGGTTTTGTTGTTGTTGTTCTGTTTTGTTTTGTTTTGTTTTTTCCCAGCAGTTTGAGGGTTGCTGAAGTGTTAATGTTCAGAAGTTCTAAGCTGCCTCTGAAAAATCTGTCACCTCTCCTAATTCCCTTCCTCTTTCTCTTTCTTAACATTAGAATACAAATAGAAATAATGCTTAACTCACTTAACAATTCTCAACTACAGTACACATTCCACAGGATTTCAAAAATTGTGAATCATGGGGTGTGGAAGGGGAACTTCAGCTCTAGCCTTCCAAAGCAAAGTCTCTGTCAGCTGTCACTCGATATGATGCTTCCCTCCCAACCGCAGCACAAAGATATGTCAAGCTCTTCTTAATCAACCAACTCACATGAACAGTGAACAACATCATTTACATTTTCACTTCAGTTTACATTTGTTCCTATGCACCATGTGTATACCATGCCAATGATTCTCATACACACACACACACACACACACACACACCCTCCAAAACTCTAAACCACACAAACTCACAATGCATCATTGTACCCTAAAGGTGTGTTTAAAATAAGCTATTAGGAACAATTAAGACAGCTAATAATAGGCTGATTAAGGAATGGTAAACCATTCCTGACACTGCATAAGATTAAATATGCTAATCAGATTTGGGACCTAGCAAACCCAGATAAAACTAAAATAGAACAAGACTAGCCATTCAAATCCTACTTCATCTTCTTGCCTTTCAAACAACGGGTTTGCATTTTATCAATGTTTCTCTCAGAGCCGAGCAATTTGTGAAGGCTTTACCCAGGTAAGCTGATTATATGTATGTTTGATTATAAGTCTGTGTATATTTCAGAATTGAAATGGTGTTTATTTTAATATTTGCTGGTCTGAAATGTTTGCTTGGGAAAGGATAATAGCCAAGGAACATTTTGACTTGAATGTTGTATATGAAAACAATGTTCCATTGACAAACTATCCAATAGCTGTTTGTATCTTAACTCTTTTAACAAAATAAGATGGAGACATCCAGAAAAGTGGCTTAAACAATGTATTTAGGCCGCTGTTGTTGTGATAAGAAAGACATTAACATGTTCATTTGAAGAGGCATTATCCATATCCTAATTTGGTTATTCCAAATAATTTTTGCATTTGGAAAGCAAAGAAAATGCAATTGACAAGCAAGGCTTCTCACCGTAATTGAAATTCATTCTAAATGCAAAAAGGGTCAGTCTCATTTCTAAGCTGCAGACCTTGTTTTGAATTCCTACATCCTGCCTAGTTTCTATTGCAAATTAAACTCACTAATCAGAATGAAAATTATTCCCTCTATGTTCATAGAATATTTCTTCATTTTATCCTTAATACTGCTTGAGTGTTCATCTGTGGCTCCTATTAATTACCTAAAGCATTAATATGAGCTCAAGAAAGAAAAAATTAAAAGACATCACATTTTTAATAACAATCTCAGTTGCTATATGATTTATGTCAATTTTATAGCAAAATACTGACTGTGGTGTTTGGGATAATCTGTAATCAGACCTCAAAATAAACTGTTGCTACCGGAGGATGATATGCGCCCAGAGGTTTTTATGACAATATGTATTTTCCTGCAAGATTTCTTTCATCACTTAGGGTTCAGAAGCATCTTAATTTTTCTCATTAAGAACTTAACTATCAGATACTTTTTAATCTCCTTTTCCTCTCTGAGAATTTTAACTTCATTCATCCTAGTATAAATTTATAATACCAAATAAGTATACTAAATCCTTTATTTGAAAATAAAGCTACAAAGCTCATCTCTGCCTTCTGCCCTTGTTTGTCCTTCTTGCTAGCAGTTGACCTTATATTAAATTTAATATAAAGCTGTGTAACTCTCCAAAGTTTTTAATAGCCCTGTGGATGAAGTTACAATTAGGGTGCTCATAAAATAGTCTTGGATTCTCTTATGGGGAACAGTCGTTCAATGACCAACTTTGCAAATTTCCTTAAAATGATATGACAGGGATATGACTTTGGTGGATGAGCTTCTAAACTCCTTCATTGGATGTGCTTCTTTCATGGTCTGGTTCTTGATTATTTTTGTAAAGTGCAGAATAAAAGTTTTTAATGTGATCCAACTCAGGAATACATGTGTGCTGCCAAAAGGGATATTCTTATAAGAATGACCAGATCTCAGTGAGCTGGAGATGGAATGTTAGCACTGATTGTTTGCCTAACATAAACACAGTCCTAAAGTAATCAAGCTAACCTGGCAAATTAATTCTGAACACCTTTTCATTTTCCTTCACCATTGGCCAGATTTCAATTTGCAAACTTTAGTGTATGTGTGTATGTGCGTGTGTGTGTGTGTGTGTGTGTGTGTGTGTGTTATGTGTGTAGGTATACATGGGCATGCATGCATGCGCACACACCGACACCCACAGCAGCATATGGTGGTCAGAGAAACGTGTTTAAGACTCTGTTCTCTTATTCTATCATGTGGGTTCAGGGACTCAAACTCAGGTCATTGGGCTCTGTCCAGCCAAGACCATTTACGTACTGAGCTATCCTGCTTGTCCAATTTGCAAACAAAAAAGTAATGCAAAAAATATCAAGCATATGACCTTTTGAAATACTTTCTTCTTTCATGTAAACAAATGTATTGGTTTGGATTATTATACAGAAAGTTATTTAATGAATAAAATGAACATGAAAAATATTTTAAGTGGTGACTCTAAACTTATTGGAAGTTTCTCCATTAAATCTTTTAGTTCAAGCCCCTTTCAGATGACTCTTATTTTACTTACAGTAATACTCTTACCAAATTATGTATTCTAGAGCAACAAATAATTTCAAGGTACTTAATATCGAAATTATAAACAAGCAATAAGGTATGATATTGCTCACAGTACTTTAAATTTTGTTTAAAATACTTGACTCAATATGTACAATACAATAAGATTGTCATTAAAACATTTTAAATAGGGCTGGAGAGATAGCTCAGTGGTTAAGAGTGCCGCTTGCTCTTCCAGAGGTCCTGAGTTCAATTCCCAGCAACCACATGGTGGCTCAAAACCATCTATAATGTGATCTGATGCCCTCTTCTGCAGATAAAGCACTCATATACAATAAATAAATAAAATTAAATTTTAAAAAAAAAACATTTTAAATAACAGATTTATCACATTTGTCTTAAAGAGTTGAAGAAATAGAATGAAGTCACAGACATTTCTTAGCCTTCAATGAGCAGAGCAGGGCTTAGTTTAGGGAATAAAGATTGTTTGGTATTTACTAATAGCATGTGAGAGTTTTATTACTGTCTAGAATTAATACAGTGTGGTTATAGATCAGTTTTCCTTGGGTTTCGGTCAGAAAACACGAAAAGATGCTGCAGGGGTCCTGCCCTGAGCAATCCAAACACTCCCATCGCGTGGTAAGCCTCCAGGGACTCCCAGATAATTGCAGCCCCTACAGGCACTTAGGCTCAAAGCACAGGCGCCCTTTGACTCTGTGAAGCTGAATGTCAACACAGTGTCACAGGAACCGCCAGCAATCAAAGGGCCAACATGAGTTGTCTTCTTAGGCCAGCCGCCCTGGCCTGCTAATTTGACTTGCTAGATTTTTGGTCACACGTCATGGTTAGCAGGAAAGGAAAGGATATTGGGGAGTTAACACCTGAGATTAGAACACAGTTTGGGTACAGCCTGTGAACATCCACGGAACTGAGGGGGTGAAATTTAATTATCTGTCACTGGGTCTTCCTACCAGAAACTTGTTGATACAGGAAAAAATAGAATTTGCCCTTACACCAAAATGATGCTGAAATGTGTATAAGCTTTCATGTACAAGGACAGAGAGAGGAGGAATTGGGGAGGGACAAGGCCACGCTGAATTCACAGCAAGTTTCCTTGGGGCCTGAAGAACATGACATCTTAAAGTCACCAAGATTCTCTGGATACCTTTCCATTCACCCTGTCCAGTTTTACCTTTTTTTTTGAGTGGAGTTTCTGAATCAAAAGCACACTTGGTATGTATGAAACAGAAGAAATGGGTATATATTTAAAATGCATGTCTGAGTCCTAAGTCTTGAAGATGGGGCTCTAAGTCTACCTATTTAGTATGTTGTCAGCTCAGATACATCAAAATTAGAGAATCTCTGTTCTAAACTGTGAAGACCTCAAAGTTTGCATCATGTTTACTTTTTTTTTTTTTTTCAATCAAGCCTACTCTATAGCCCAGCCCCTAGCTCAATGGACCATATTTGGAGGTTGCCTCTATTATGAGTGTACTAGGTTTTCCCATTTTTAATTGGACTTTTTTCATTGGAGCCATCCTATAGGAAAGTGAGAGGGAAGACAAAAGCGCCAGACGATGCGGAAGAAAACCCCTGTGTTTAACAGAGCAAAGCAGTGAAAACCTTTAAAAGTCATCAGTTAGTCTGACAGGGTGACAAGGGAGGTGATGATGCTCAGCGCATCATTTCCTTGAATACTATGCAACTTTGATTCCTCTGATGAGAAGGAAGGGCTGGGATAGATGATATCCTCAAACACATGACGGGCACTTAGAAGCTACAAGGGACTCTTGTTTTAGTTCATCCTTTCCTACCTAGGGTCACCTAATGGATTAAACTTTACTACATGTGGAATTTATTTTTCCATGGTTTACTAGCATAGTTTTGTCTCTTGATACCTTAAAAACACCAATAATAATGAATAAAAGCAAATTACAGTAAGCAATATTCTTTTCTATTTGCATTTCATTCCCCTAGACTCTAGAGACTGTGGTTTAATATACATGGGGTAGAAAGTTCTAGTCTTCAAGAATTAGTCTCATCCATGTAGTTTACATATGGGTCAAGCGGCATAGTGACTGTCCTCCCACACTTATGTTCATTTTAGGACTTGTTTATATCAAGTTCTCAGAGCTCAAGACCCTCACAGATTCATGCCCCAGTGAAGACCAGAGGCCTCATTAGTGGACTGTCATGACCACCCTTCAGGTGCCTCAGAAACCTACCCATAAAAGATTTGTAGAAAGAGAAAATCAGTTGTCTTCGTTATGGAATTTGGGTGTCTCTGTTTCAACTAAATGTGTACAAATGTTGTATGCATGTAAATGTGTACAAACAGAAATATAAGTGCAGTCCCTCTTCTACAAGGACAAGGAAGCAAAGGTATAAAGAACAACTTTCAAAATGCACTGAAGGATGCTCACTAAGGATGCTAAATTTCAAGAAACTAGTACACTGTTCATCAAGAATTACCACCCCCCACATCCCATATTTGCAGGCTTTAATACTCATCACTATATGCCTGTTGAATGCAGGTGTGAAGTGATGCATGGGCATTAAAGAACTAGCTATTTTCCTACAAATTCTTCTTATCCCTTCCTTCTTTATCTTTCTAAATTAAGGATAAGAAACTATGGTTTTAACTCCCATGCTACCCACAGCCGAGAATGATGTTCAAAGGCAGGATTTTATGCTTTGAACCTACATGCAAAATAAATGAGAATACTAGACCTTTTAAATTATATTTTTAAACTTGGACTTTTTAGAATTTGTCTTACTTGTATGGGTTAAAAAAAAAAAACAAACCACAGCTACTGCAGTGTCCTTGAGAAATAGCTCAGTCAGTAAAGTGGTTTTCACAAAACCATGAGAAACTTAGCTTGGAACTCCAACACCCACAGAAAACCCGAGAGAGACAGACAGCCTGTGTCTTTTATTCCAGCACTGGGGAAATGGTGATGCGGATTTCTGAAACTCTTTGGCCTTCCAGCCTAGCCAGATCGATGAGCTCTAGATTCACCAAGATACGTCTAGCCTAGCCAGATCAATGAACTCTGGGTTCGTCAAAATATTAAGATGGAGAGCATGGCCGTGAGCAATTTGGGAAGAAAGAGGTTTATTTTCTCTTACAGATCGTAAACCACCATCCAAGGATGTCATGCCAGGAACGTGGAGTTAGGAACTGAACAGAAGCTATAGAGACGTGCTGCTCATTGTTTTGTTCTCCGTGGTTTCCTCAATCTGCTTTCTTAAAGCACTCAGGACCACCAGCCCAGGAGTAGCACCATCCAGAGAAAACTGGGCCCCTCCCACATCAATGTCAGTCAAGAGAATGCACCACAAACTTGCTCACAGACCTCCGGTGAGAATGCTTTTCATTTGAGGTTCCCTCTTCCCAAAGGATCCAAGCTTGTGTCAAGTTGGCATAAAACTATGCCAACAAGGAAAGTATGTACATGCACATGCACACTGACAGTCTTTTTATTACAAAGTTTGTGCTAAAGTCTCAAAAATAATATAAGACAAACATTGATTTCTTAGTGATTTTTTTTTTTTATACAAAACCAAAACCAGTGGGTTGCACAAAAAGGACTAGATGATTTCCTGCCTTGGAATTTGAGTATTTAACATATGAATTTATTTCATAATATAGACTCTAAGAATTTTAATAGTGATAATTACCTACCATTTGTAAATCTTTCTTCTTTTGTTGGTAATATAGTATATTTCAAAGTTTCAAGGAAATTATTCAGCTTAGCAATACAATAGAAAAAAAATTTTAAGTAATTTGTCAGAACTGTTACACCAGTGAAAAGTTTTAACAATACCTTTCTGTTTTCTGAGCATAATGGTACCATGACTCAGTTCTGTGGTGGAAACACAGTGCTAGCATTTCCTTTTTACACCATTCTTTATTCTTCTGTAAATTACAGAAGCGAGGCAAAGCCCTGTTGGAAAAGAAGCTTATAAAGTACAGCACAAAGGCAACAGATATGCTAAGTCTCAGCTTATACAACAGCAGTCATTGCAACTTCTCTGAGTTTTATTGCTGATTTTGCAGCAGAACAAATCAACATTCATGAAAAATAGAAACCCAGGAAATCTGTAATGGAATGGATTCCTCAATATGCATCCAAAGGCCTAGTAGTGACACACTTTATTTGTAGATAGAATTAAATACTGGGTACACGTGTAAAAATAAAGTGTTTAGGATTTTCTAAATATGAAATGAGAAACACTTCAAGATCATTAGACAGGAACGTGACATGATTTGGTTTTTGTTTTAAAAAAATTAGTCTGGCTTCTCTGTAAATCATAAAAGGATATGGATTTGGAAGAAAAGTATTTATAAAGCAATTGCAATAATCCAGAGTTTAAATATACATTTATATAATACGTGTGTTGTGTATGTGCTTGGAGACATAATAAGATGAACTTGCTGGTGAGCTGGAAAAAGAAGTTAAAGAGAAGCTGAGATGATGCATAGAGGGTTGGTGGTAGCTGAGTGGACAGAGATGCCATTGATGGAGACTAGACAGCATCGTAGGAGAAAGAACTGAGAAAACAGAGGTCATCGCAGATTCAGCTGGGGATGTTCGTTTGAATAAAATCCCAGCTTAATTTTCAGGATACATCTACTTATCAATATCATGTTTCATACTGAACCACATGAAATTAAGAATTTCAGGAGTGAAAATATAAGCTTTACACTTAGAAAAATGATATTAGAACCATGGGGGAGGGGAAGATTTCTTATGAAGAAATGTGTAAGGAACGTGGAAGATTAGACTGAGCAAAGGATGATCAAACAACTTGTCTGAAAGAAGAGCAAGCGGATCATTGCAATGTTAGGAGACAGTGTGGCTCCATGTAAGTGAAAAACAAGAAGTGACTGACTAGATGCCAGTTGTGACCTAGACAAGAGTCCTGTCACTTGAGTCCAAGGAGATAATAGGTTGCTTAGAGTAAACTTGAAAAAAAAGAAAAGGTGAAGAGTGTTGAGTCAGAAAATAGCCAAAGTGTTAAATATCTGTTGTTGTCAAGTTATGTGACAGTTGGGGAAGAAGTAAGGCTGGAGAGAAAAATTAGTACTGAGGCAAAAGAGATAATAATTTCAAGAAAATGGTCCAGAGATACTTATGTCTCCAAGAAATGATTGCATCAACCACAAAATAAGGACTCTGATAGAGTAAGAAACAAATTCAGAGATGTTTGTCGGGTTGGTTGGATTAAGTGGCAAACTCATCCTCCCACAGATAGTATAAAGGGTGGAAGGAGGCTGAGAAAGAAAAAAAAAACTACTTGCTTAAAGGATATGTAGTAAGGATACATTATCAATTTTTTTGTGGGGAACTTTTGGAATGACTATGACACCTCCATATAACTCTGAAAATTAAAAACTCTACACATATGAGGGTTTTATTCTGAGTTTTTTCTAATGATTGCAAGTCAAAACTTTTTAGAAATAGTCAAATTCTTTAATGTTGTACAAACATTCTTCCTCTCTCTCATTTTTGTTCTTTGAGGATTGGAAGATGTGTTTGTTAACATTTTTCTTTTTTTAAAGAAAGGAGAAAGACTGGGAAAGCACTCCAATGATTGGACATCTTGAAGAAGGGTCACATGGGACAAAAGCAGAGCAACAGAAGTTGGCTGTGCTAAAGGACAGCTCCTCTAACCCCTCACTCTACTAGGGTTCAGTAGACACTGTGGTTGCAGTA
Source organism: Acomys russatus (assembly GCF_903995435.1). NCBI lineage: Eukaryota > Metazoa > Chordata > Mammalia > Rodentia > Muridae > Acomys > Acomys russatus. The sequence goes on along the minus strand of NC_067148.1, from coordinate 48,149,847 downwards.
GTCATCTGTGTACACATACAGACTGGGATGCACTTGGTTTCCATCACTGTATGACCAACTACATGCTTCAATCTGTCATGTGAGTCATATAAATCAAAGATCCTGAGCCCTCCCATGAGCAAACATTGGTGCCTCGCATAGAAGTAGAAAACAAGGGAAATACCATGGAGGGAAATTTTCAACAATTTTTGTTACAAATTTGGAACTTTATTAGCTACTGACAAATCAAATACATAATAAATACATATAGAAAGCTCATACTTTAGCTGTATGTTGGCACAGACCGTCAAATTCATTTACACATGCATATATATGTGCTGAGCACTATGCAAAGTACTAGATAAACACTAAATAGTACATTAAATCTTCTCTAACAAAGTTGTTTTCTCTCATAGCTACAACACACATCAGCTATAAACTTTGACGGTATGAGAAGAAGCACCCCAGGGCATTTAAACCACATGTGTCTGCTCAAAGAGAAAATTCCCCCAATTCTTAGTAGCCTGGGTCTAAGTTCAGTTTGTCTGAGTTTTGGTTTCTCATCTTCAAGATGGCAGTTGAATGAAGTGACCTTACGGCCACTATACAGTGCTAGTTATGGGTGTAGTTCATTAATTGTGCATGGAGAGTATGAACACATGAAGAATAACTGGTGTCGTTTGAACAGAACAAACTGTAGCATTTTCCACCAGGGTTCTTAGAGACAGCTCCTTCAAGAAGACTGTGTTTCCATTTCTATCTCAAGATGAAGAAAACTAGGCACATGGAGCTTGGAAGATATGCCGAGTAGGCATCTGAGACAGATAACAAACCCAGATCTCCTAATAGGTCTATAGGATTCTCCACTGAATCCAGTGGGATGGCCACATTTTCTCCTCCAATGACACACAACTGTAAAGAAAATAATTTATAAGGCACACAAGTTCTTTTGAAGCTTTTTTTTTTTTTCGAGACAGAGTTTCTCTGTGTAACAGCTCTGGCTGTCCTGTACTCACTTTGTAGACCTGGCTGGCCTCGAACTCACAGCAATCCACCTGCCTCTGCCTCCCCAGTGCTGGGATTAAAGGTGTGTGCCACCACACCCGACCCTTTTGAAGCATTTTAAAAAATTGAAAACCCAATGTAGATATAAAAAAAATGATAACAAATTAAAGGTGTTAAATTATATGTTTGTAATCTGTATCTAATCAAATTCCCATATTGCCTTCCTAAAGAAAAAATATTATTGCTCATTATATCAGCCATAAGTATTTATTCATGATCGTTGGGTGAAAGAAGAGAAAAAATAGATGGAAGTGCCAATGAATGTCAAATTTTCCTGGGAAGAGAGGTGCTCCTAGGAGGAAAAAATATGCACAGAGATATAATGTTTCCACAGCTTGCAGAATATGGAGGTTTGGGAATCAATAAATTCCATGATGCAAGGGAAGAGAAGAAAAATGAGTTGAGGGAAATTGAAGCACATTGTTACCAAAACTTGCCATAAGCCAGCCCCATTTAAATTGGAGAAATAAATAACTTGGTTGATTGAACCATAGACAAAGCTTGCTCAAACCTACACATAAAGCCACCCTGCTCCCATCCTTGCAAGCTACTTTCCTTAGATTTTGCATATTTCTTAGTTATTCTCAAGGACAAAGGCAATGAACATCAGATGTAGCTGTACATAAAAGCGGTTGCTTACCAACAGCGCTCCCTGAGTTGTTAGGAGGCTACCTTCTCCCTAATATCTCTTCCCAACACTTGCTATTACTTAAGACATCATCAGTGGGGAATATAACTCTTTACTTTATGACAGCCGTAAAGAATTTCATCTTCTAGAAAGAATTGCCAAGCCTGCTGAAGTGTGTATCCAGCATCATAATGTTTAAATACAGTATATAGTATGACAGCGTAATGGCGGCACAGCATCCCTTCCATCACTTGATTCAACAAGCCTAAAAATCTAATGACTTTCAAGTTAGAGAAAAATCACAAAGGTTAAATTGTTGTATCAGTATTAAGAATGGAATAAAAAAAATCAGTTAAAAGGTGCCTGAAAAAGTGGATCAAGAATGCAGGTTTGGTTCCTAGCACCCACATGGGGACTAAACAGTCCATAGCTCTAACTCTAAGAGATATGACAACCTCTGTTTCCCACAGCAGACACTGGGCATTTATACACACACACACACACACACACACACACATACATATATATACCATAAACATAAAGAAAAAATAAATAAATCTTAGAAAATCTATTAAACAATATAACTTTACAATGTGCACTCTAAACACCTAAAAACCTCTGTATGCACTTGTATGTGTATATGTTATATATGTTTGGATTTTCATATGGTTTGGCTCATTGCAATAAATTGTTGAGATACAATTGAATAGGAAGAGAAAATATTCTGAGGCAAAGTAGAATACTACAAAGAAGCCAGATAAAGATACAATGCTGACAAGTTGACAAATGAGTTAGTACATAATTTGATGAAATCTAAATTCTGACTGAAAATAATTTTCAATTTGGTACTTTCAAAAGGTAGAGCTAACTGAAGGTCTACATCTCCCAAAAATGAGAAGGAAAAGAAGAAAAGCCTATAGAAAATGGAAACTCTTGAATACTACAATATGTAAGTCCAATTCGATGCTTTGGTGGAGGGTGTGTACAAATTAACTTTGCTCATTATCACGGAGATATCTGTAGAATAAGAAAGACATGTATTAAGAAATTCTATAGAGTAGTTTAATGATTTGGTCTTAGGGTGTTATTATGGTGATGAGATATCACGACCACAGCAACCTTTATAAAGGGAAGCATTTATTTGGGGCTGACCTGCAGTTCAAAGGTTTAGTCCATTATCATCATCGTAAGAAGCATGTCAGTACACAGGCAAACATGGTGCAGGAGAAGTAGCTGAAAGTTATACATCTGAATCCACAGGCAGCAGGAAGAGACAGTGACCCATTGGGCCTCACTTGAGCATTTGAGATCTCAAAGCTCACCCCCAGGGACACATTTCCTCCAAAAATCCCCACCTACTCCATCAAGGTTGGATTGAATGCATTTCTGCATTATGCTATGGCTACAAGCTTATGGGGTCTAAGAAGTAGAATGTGGTGATTTTAATAGGAACAGCCCCCATAAACTCATATGTCTGAATACTTGGTCATAGGAGTAGCATTTCTACATTAGTTATTACTTATATGTACTGTGGGCTAAAAAATATTTTTAAATAGAGTGTTTATTTATTTTGACATTATTAAAGTTGTTTGCTAATGTGTTGCTGTATTACTTTCTCAATTCATCTTCTACAGTCCCGACTTAGATATATGATCAACTAAAAATTACTAGAAGTGCAAAAATACTAAGGGCTGTGTACTATACTGCCCTTGTCATGCAGTGTCTTAAGAATGGCCATAATCTAGTTGTGGAAGGAAGCTTGTCAGTCTATAAACTTTTATTGTATCCATGCTTGATGATACATGGGCTTTAGAGAGACCTTTCCACCTGTCTCCTCTTCCATGCCATCCACATTACACTTTCACTTGTAAGCAAGCTCAGGAAAATTCTCCTAGTGCCTGCCAAGAGTGAAGCACTTCCTTCAGGGCTGAAGACAGACAAATGGGTGTGGTCAGAGTCTTCAAGTCCTGTAGTCTTTTTCTGTTTTCCTGCTAAGGGATTCACGGAACTACAACTATTGTATATACTGCATAAATATGTATTTATTGTTTAAATCTATAGCATTTAAAACAAATTTATAAAAAATTATTGCCAATTTTTAACTTAATCAGTTGTTTAAAAGTACTGCTTTTGATGAACCAGTAAGATAATTCACTATGTTCACCACCAAATTTTCGGACATGAGTTCAATCTCTACAGGAAACTGACTCCCTCAAGTTGTCCTCTGACCTCTACATATACGACTCCCCCATCTCTCAGCAAATAAATAAAGACAAAAATTACATTAAAAATAATAAATAAATGCTAGCAAAAATATTTTTCCATTTGTTATTTATTTAACTACCTTGTAGCCATTACAGCCCCCTCTCTCCTCTCCTCCCAGTCCCACCCTCACACCCTCCCCCTCCCCCTCTCCATCTTCTCAGAGAAGGGAAGGCCCTAAAGGAGTAACAACTTACCCTTGCACCTCAAGTCCCAGCAGAACTCAAAGCATCCTCTTTCACTGAGGCCAGACAAGGCAGCCCAGCTAGGAGAAACAAAGGGACAGCCCCCACTCCTATTGTTGGGGACCCACATGATGACCCAGCTTCACATCTGCTACAAATGTGTAAGGGGTCTAGGTCCCGCCCCTGCATTCTCTTTGGCTGGTGGTTAAGTCTTTGTGAGTCCCCCATGCACTCAGGTTAGCTGGCTCTGTAGATCTTCTTGTGGTGTCCTTGACTGTTCCGGCTCCGTCATTTTTTTTTTTTTCCTGCCATCTCTTCTATAAGACTCCCTAAGTTTGGACTATTGTTTGGCTATAGTTCTCTGCATCTGTTTCCATCAGCTGCTGAAGGAAGCCTCTCAGTTATGATACACTCCTGTCTGCAAGCATACCAGAGTGTCATTAACAGTGTCAGAGGTTGGCTCTCTCTCATGGGGTGGTCTCAGTTGGGGTAGTCATTCCCTCAATATCTGCTCCATCTCTATCCCTACACTTTTGTAAGAAAGACACATTTTGGGTCTAAGGTTTTATGGATGGGCTAGGGTCTCCCTCCCTCCACTAGAAGCCTGAGCTAACTACAGGAGGTGGCAACTTCAGGCTCCATTCCCCACCCCTTACTTCTAGGAGTCTCGGCTAGAGTCACCTCCATTGACTCCCAAGAGCCTCCCTTGTCCCATAGATTCCTGCCCTACCCCCACTGATTTCCTTTTTCTCTTCTGGTCCTCCTCCCATCCCTGCACTCCCCAAACTGATCCCTATTCCTGTTACTCTCCCCAATCCCTCTCCCACCTAGTTCCTTTCCTCTATCTACTCCATATGACTATTTTATTTCCCCTTCTGAGTGAGATTTAAGCAACTTCCCTTGGTCTCTCCATGACTTCTTAGAGTCTGTGGATTGTAGCATGGTTATCATGTATTTTATGGCTAATATCCACTTACAAGTGAGTGCATAGCATGTGTGTCTTTCTGGATCTGAGTTACCTCTCTCAGGATGATATTTTTCCACTTCCTTCAATTTGCCTGCAAATTGTTGATGTCTTTGTTTTTATTAGCTGAATAGTATTCTATTGTGTAAATGTACCAAATTTTTTTTATTTACTCTTTGGTTGAGGGACATTTAAGTTGTTTCCAGTTTCTGGCTATTATAAATAAAGCTGCTATGAACATAATTGAACAAGTGTCCTTGTGGTATGGTAGAGAATCTTTTGGGTATATGCCCAGCAGTTGTGTAGCTGGGTCTTGAGGTAGATCTATTCCCAATTTTCTGAGACATCTCCAGATTGATTTCCACAGTGTATACTCTCACCAGCAGTGGAGAAATGTTTCCCTTCCTCCTCATCCTCCCCAGCATGTGCTGTCCCTCATGTTTTTGATCTTAGCCATTCTGACAGATATAAGATGGAATCTCAGAGTCATTTCAATTTGCATTTCCCAGATAACTAAGGACTTTGAACATTTCTATCAGTGTTTCTCAATCATTAGTGAGTCTTCTGTTGAAAATCCTCTGTTTAGCTCTGTAGCCTATTTTTTAATTAAATTGTTTGGCTTGTTGGTGCTTAATTTCTTGAGTTCTTTATATATTTCGGATATTACGCCTCTGTCTGGTGTAGGGTTGGTGAAGATCTTTCCCCATTCTGTAGGCTGCCATTTGGTCCTATTCATAGTCCTTTGCTTCACAGAAGCTTTTCAGATTCATGGGGTTCAATTTATTGTTGATCTTAGTACCTGAGCTGTTGGTGTGCTGTTCAGGAAGTTGTCTCCTGTACCAGTGCATTCGAAGCTATTCTCCCACTTTATCTCCTATTAAATTTAGTGTAGCGGGTATTATGTTAAGATCTTTGATCCACTTGGACTTGAGTTTTGTGCACAGCGATCAATATGTGTCTATTTGCATTCTTCTACACGCAGAGATCCACTGACACCAGCCCCATTTGTTGAAGAGTCTATCTTTTTACCATTGTATGGTTTTTACTTCTTTGTCAAAAATCAAGTGTTTGCAGGTGTGTGGATTTATTTCTGGGTCTTCAATTATATTCACTTGATCAACCTGTCTATTCCTATGCCAATATCATGTGGGTTTTTGTTTTCTTTTTTTTTTTTGGTTTTTGTTTTTTTGTTTTTTTGTTTTTTGTTTTTTTTGTTTGTTTGTTTGTTTTGTTTTTGTTTTTTTTTTTTTTTTTTTTGCTATTGCTCTGTAGTAGAGCTTAACATCAGGGATGGTGATACCTCTGGAAGTTCTTTTATTGTACAGAATTATTTTAGCTATCTTGGGTTTTTGACTTTTTATATGAAGTTGAAAATTCAAGGTCTGTAAAGAATTGTGTTAGAAATTTGATGGGAATTGTATTGACTCTGTAGATTGCTTTTGGTTAGATGGCCATTTTCACTATGTTAATCCTACTGATCCATGACCATGACAGATCTTTCTATCTTCTGATATCTTCTTCGATTTTTTTCTTCAAAGTTCTTGTCATATAAGTCTTTCATTTGCTTGGTTAGAGTTACATCAAGATACTTTATATTATTTGTGGCTATATTTAAACTATGCTTTTTAACATCTGTGTAATTGGTTGCCGTGACACTAGTAGCTGTTATCATTCTTATTTTCTGTTCTACTTAACAATATCCCTTTATATCATTTGAAATACAAATACAACATGGCATCTTTATATTTTGTTCACAAACTTCATAAAGTAAGAATAAAATATTTAAATTTAGTAAACAGTAAAATGAAAATCACCCACTGGCCTACAATTCTAGAGAGATCCTTAACAATGTGAGCCAATCCTCAAGAATTGAGCTCTTGGAAAATGAGAGAATCTATCAAGAATCTACCCCTTCTCCCACAGCAACCATTGGCTTGAGCTAAATATGTGTACCAGTCCTGCTTTATTCACTAACATTGCCTAGATGCCATACGAATTCACATTTGTGAAGCTACCCTATAAAAATATGAGGCAATGGAATCTTTGCATGGTGTTGGAAAGGCAGTCTACAGGCCATAGTGAGTTGTCTTCCATCCTTTTTACCAGAATCTTTAATTCTACAAAATTATATGGTGTTAGACATACCCTGTAGAATAATGCTATATTTAAATTTCAGGGCAGGAAGCTGGGCATGGTGGCATGCACCTTTAATCCCAGCACTCAAGGAGGCATAGACAGGCAGATCTCTTTGAGTTTGAGACCAACCTGGTCTACAAAGTGATTCCAGGACAGTCAAGACTACCCAGAGAAACCCTGTCTTAACAAACAAACAAACAAACAAACATTTCTGAGCATGTCAATTTACTTCCCATGAAGACACTATACTTAAATTTTAGTTGCCTACATTTCTTTTGAAGATGCATTTAACTCAATTTCAGAAGATGTCTTTGAATAGAGCTTAAGTTTATTTTCTAAACTATCAGGTGTGATACTTTGTACCCTAAGATAATTAATTTAAAATAAGACATTTATTTGAGATGAACTTTCATGGGCACTAATGGAAACTGTTAGCCAACATACTTACAAATGATATTCCTGTTGATTTGGAACATCTGTTCCTTAAGTGAACATAAAACATTTTTGTTGTCTTTCTCCTTCCTTTTTAGGTACTTCTCAGCCATCTGGTCAAGCATGCCAAAAAAATGTAAAAGATTTTGAAAAGGACATCAAGGGACACACTTCAGAGGCTGTGTTTCATCAGACTGAGGCATTAGGGAAATTGAGGGAAAATGGAGCCGAGTGCATATCTGCTTCTATAAATGGAAAACAGAATTCCTCTCTTCTCCCCAAAGATGATAAACAACCTCTATCTGACAGCAAAATACACAAGAGGATAGAGAATGATGACACTCCTCCGGCTATCTCTCATCAGCTAGAGGAAGTCTTACCAGTGGCCATGTTTAATGACTGTAAAAAATCGTTATCAGGAAAAATTATAGCACAGGATTTTCCAAACACGGTAGAAGCCTTAAAGCCAGAAAAAGGCAAATTTATTAGAGAAGTCAAATGCGGGGCTTTCAGTGTGCAAGTGGAAACCACAAAAAGCATTTCCTGTAAAACAAGAGCACATTTCCCCACAAAAAGGCGATGTCCAACATGTCACCAGCATTATTCTGTCCAGCAAGCACAGAGAGGCTCCAGATCTTCGGGCAACTTCTCTAAATACAGTACTGCATTGGCAGAAAATTTCAAACACAAGGTTCCATGTACATGGAAAAGAGAGGCTTCTAGAAGTGAGATCCCTTCTATGAACATAAGCATTGTAGGAAAAGAAATTTTGGTTGAATACATAAGTAAAAAACAGAGCATACTCATCAATATCTCTCATCCTAAAAGCGTAGGAAAATCTATAAAACATAGAAAAAGTTCCTTGACTCACACCATGAAAAAACCCTGTGACTCTCCTTCACAGCCTGGTATAAATCACCCTGAAAATCGGAGGCTTGAAAACCAGAATCCAAGTTCAAATGCTTTGAATGATGCTCCCTGTGGTGTGAATGCTGTCCAGAAAGAGAATTCAGACACAGTTGTGGTTTCTCTAAGCTCACCTCCCATGGGAGAGAAAACGAAACCCAACACACAGCCTTCAGCCCCAGATGATTCTAAGGGGGGAGATCCTGCTACCTCTCAACAGAAGGTCTTCCAAATGCCTCAAGACAGCCCCTCAAAACAGCATTTCTTCCCAGCTAACACTTGTCTTCCTGTCTCATCTGAAACCTTAAGGACCACACGTTTACATAATATGGATTTAAGTAAAATGTCTTTTGAGGATTCCAGGGATGTAGATAAAGAGAGGAAAACCAGTTCTGGTGTCAGGGAAAATATCACTTCAGATTCCCAAGCACAGACATGCACAGCAGGAACCAATGGTCCCCTAAGAACTATGAATAGCATGATTCCCACTCAAGGTGCCTCAGGCTCTAAGTTTCGTTCTTTGTCTTTTCCAACCATACAGCTCTTGGGAGAAAAAGCAGACAACATGGGCTCCAGAGGTGACAAAATTCTACCACGAGAAGACTATGAGTGCTCAAATTCTATATTCTTCCCTGTCAGTGAACCTGCTTTGGTGTCTTCTCCGTTACTTGGTCCGTCCCACTGGGTCACCAGATATTCAGAATCTATAGAGACTCCTGGGGACACACTTCCCCCTAGCCAATATATTGGTGTTGAGAGAGAGAAGGACAAAGTACATGGTGCTGTGATTTGCAGAGGTATTAATGAGACTGTTTTTCATAATGAATCTTCTGTGGACACACAACTATTGGAAAGGAGGAGTTCATCTATGAAGATTGCATCCTGCAACAGCCCAGTTTCAAAGAGCCCACTTCATGGCAATATACAGAGCTCTGTGGAATGGGATCAAACAGAGGACCATGCAGATCATATAGAGATGACAGCCCTGGGCAGAACAGAAGTGCCAGCCATGTCCTCTATAACTAATGTGTTGGAACAGAGACTCACTCCTCAAAATCACAAAGAAGGTGCAGTTGTGTCTAACTGTCCCATGGCGACAAGAAACCTTAGAGAGTCAGCCAGCTACCTGGAAAGTGTTGAAGATGACAGATGCCAGGCACCACCACTTGTGAAGAACACGTGCCACAGAGATTTTGAAGACCTAATTAGCGAGTATCAAAATGAAAACTGTGTTCAAATGGACTTTCCGCCAAATTCCGTTGACTCCACCTGTACGGCACATGCTACAGAAAAGCTATTTCTTTTTGATAAGGGACTAAGCATTAATGAAGATCCGAATAGTAATGGAGGTGACAAAAGCCTTGGACTTAACAACTTCCAACAGGACGCAGCAGAGTGCCAAAGGATTGCATCAAGAGCACACTTTGAAGAAAAGGAGCACAAAAGTGACCTCACAGAAACTTCCTACCACCCTGCAGACATATTGTTGTCTCCTCAGAAGCAGAAGGCTCTAAAAGGTGCAATGATCTATACAGAATTTTTAGTTTTTTATTATTGTTACATTATGAGATTTGAACAGTCTTGGCTGAAGTAGTTTTTACTGTTTGGGATTTTTTTCTTCATTGATAAGATGTCTTGAGCAATTTAGAGTGAGACAAATATTAAGAAGAATGTTATCAGCCTCTTCTTTACACTGGAACCAACTCTACCCATAAGTAGTGTGTAGAAAAATCACCATAGCTGCAGCTTAATATAGAATAAAAATTTTCTCTTTAAAAGATCAACATTTTGGCAAATCAATTTTGTTGAAAATATTAGCCTGTGTCACTCTTAAATAATCTAGGATTTCTTCTGATTTTTCAAGGTAAGCATGTTTGAAAGAACAGGAAGAATATGCTTGCAGTAAAGTGTGTTTTCAAACCTTCCTGGGGCAGGTTATTCATGTTTCTAGAGACCATGTGGAATGGTAATTAAAACAAACGACAAAACCCAGAGACACCCGTAACTGATCCTGATGGACCCATGCGTAGGACCTTTAACTCCCGCAGCCCTCTGACCTCTGTTTTGTGTTGCCTGGTCTTGCTCAAACAATTGATACAACCCAGGTGCTCTTTAGCCCTCAAGAAGGGCTAAGATGGAAGCCTTTTCCTAAGTACTTAATGCTGTCTGTCTGGTTTCAATCTTAGAACAGCAAAACATTGTTTTGGTTACTTCATAAAAGACCCTTGTGTCTCTCAATGAGTCCAAAATATTTGTTACTTAATGTTAACATTATTCCTTAGTATAAATTAAAACTGTCTTCCAAAAGTTTTAATGAAACAATCTAAAAGCAGGAGCAAAATTACTCAAAAGTTTGCAAAAATTTTAGGAGTAGGAATAAAATATGAAAAAGCATAATCTATTACATAAGTGTTGTCATAAAGTATAAAATTTGCTTTACAAAAAAAAATGAGTCATCTAAAACACAGTGCAAAAGCTGGACAGCCCCCTACTTTGTATGAAAACCTTCTGATCCCAGGGACTGCTTGCCAGGACTTTGTGTAGCTCCAGATGCCAGGCCAGTCACATAAATTCCAAGACTTCTGTCAGTGCCTAGTTATTTAGAGCTGCAAGGGAGCCTATAGCATGAGCGCTTACGTTTCCCGGAGGGGATGCAGCTCACCTGGATGAATATCCCTCTCAAGCTGTCTTTCCTATTCCCAGAAGTGTGTTGCTCCATATACTGCCTCTCCCGACACAGTTAAAAATCCAAAAGAGAATCCAGCCACAAATGAGATTACTCCCAATAAACTGAAATTGTCCCCACTTGGTGAACCACTGCAACCACTGTTCCCTACATTTCATTAAAAGTCTGTTCTTGCAATCTTTTACCTCTTTTTCCCATAATGAATCTATTCCAGGAACATTTTATCTATTTGAACTTCTAGAAACTTCTATCCACCATGCTTTCTTGGGCTCTTAGCATAGGCTGCATCTGCTATTTGGACCAGTATTTCTCCATATACTCACAGGATCATTCATACTGTGTCTTCTTATGTTATTTTCCTCACATAGCAATCACAGTAAAAGCTTCTCTGAAACCAATTTTTAAATTGCACTCTGAGCTATCCTTGTTTCAGCCTGAGTTCAAACCTTTTTCCATGTTTTACTCTCATATGTAAATTTTTCTTTTGCGTTTAATATGCTGCATGTTATATTCATTTGTCTATATTCTCATTCTCAGCTAAAATATAGGTTTCATGAAGGGCTGCTTTATTTTTTCACTTCTGATCATTTATGTATCTACAGCACTATACAGGACATGCCCTTTAGCATAAAGACTTAATGAGAATTTTGTTGATCAAATGCAGGGAAATCATATCAAGGTGCTCTGTGAAGTATCCTGTTTGCATAGCCATGGACTTTTATACAGAAAACAGTTCAGCAATTAAAATAGTTACAGATAGTCTATTTAAATTTATACATGTTTTTGGTGATTTTTATTTTCTTAGAGCTATGAGTGCTTTATGCTTTATGAATGCTATTGTTCTGGTATCAGGCCAGGATTGCACAATTTTTTCTGACTATGAAGTGCTTTGAAGAACTTGGGTCATTTCACCAAATGCTAAAAAAAATCTTTGTAGTCACAAACTGATATTTGCATTTTGGAAGAGATCTTTCCCCACTCAAAGTCTGTGTATGTACATCAATCAAGAAACCTTGCCATAATGCTGGGTGTTTGAGGAGGTAAGGGAGTCGGTGCAGTAGAAAGGAAAAGGTAGGAGTCTTACCCCTTTAAACACAGAATACTAAGTTTATTTCCCTACAGGTATAAAAAAAAGAAGTGTGTGATTCCAAGAGACCTGGCAAAGACTTGAGGAAGTTTGAGAACTCAAGCTCTTTATCAATAGCTTAAAACAAAGATGAATGGAAATCCACCCATTCTCTTGTACAAAACAATGGCCATTGAGATAACTTCCAAGCGAGTGGCCTCAGGTGAAACTGGGGTTTCCCAGGCATGCACTTATTAGCATCTCTGTTGACATGCAAAAGCCCAGGCCACCCCAGTTTCAGCTGAGACTGCTTTCCTCCAGCAGTGCTCCTCCAGTTCTCTGTGCCTTCTCCCTCATTTCCTAGATCCCCCATACTCTCAAGAGAATGACTTTCCCATCCATTCTTAAGGTCCCAGTCCAGTCACATTGCTATATGGCAAAATGTCAGTAAGAGATAATTTCCAAAGAACAATATATATGGAGGTTGGGAAAGACAAGGTCAAGGAACTTATTTAGCATGGTGGTGTGCCTTTTTCCTGCTATCGAAGTGTCCACTTCTGCTGTGTATGGAAGAGCAACATGGCCCAGCGAGACTTCTTCAGAAATCGTAAGGGAAATTATCCTATTCATGGAAGCAAAGCAGGCAAGATTTCATCACCTACTAAAGTCTCAACTTCTCAACGTTAGGTCTGTTGATTTCCAAAATATGACTTTTCAAGTGACGCATAGGTTCAAACCATAACATTTGGTAAAACTAAGAGTATATATTTTGATAATGTTCCTCCATGAGCTTTAGCATGTGTATTCCAGCCCCAGCATGTCTCTTGGTTCACAGAAAAACTCAGTGCTTACCTTGTATATTGTGGAATCAGGAGAGGTTCACATGTGAATAGAGATTAGCATAACATATTAAAATCACCATGCCTAAATTATCTACCTAGTTGGGGTATACTAGGATTTATAGGTATTAAATTTTAATCTTGGGAGGTATTTTATATTTAAGCTTAACTTGAATGACTGCATTGTACAATATTAGTAAAAAGTGATATTGACCTAATTCGCTTCTCAATTGATGAAATAAACACTGACTAAAACCAACTTGAGATGGTAAAGAGTTATGGCTTATATGTTACAGTCCATTACTGGAAAAGTCAGGGCAGAAACTCAAGAGAAACCTGCATCAACTTAAGCAGAGATTGTGGAGGAATCCTGCTTACTGCCTGGTTCTCGTGGCTCGCTCAGCTTGCTCTCTTATATAACCCAGAAACAACTTCCTAGGAGGTACTCCTGCCCACAGGAGCCTGAGCTCTCCCACGTCAATCATTAATCAAGAGAATGCCCCACAGACACACTTCAGTCCAGTCTGATCGAGACTACTCCTCAATGTATGACCCTCTTCCCAGATGACTCTAGTTGGTGAGCAATTGGCAAAACTAACTAGCTCAACTACATACAGTGTGTTTGAGCCAGATTTCATCTATATTTTTGCATCAACACTGAGCATCAGAATAGGTGTAAAGCATACAAAGCATATGTGGCACAGGCTCCCATTTTAAATATATGAGAAAATTCTATAGAGAAACAAAAACAAAATTATAAAAACTCATTTGTTTCTAGGAACAGAATAAATAAAAAGTCATTTTCAAATCTAGGTTGTTTGCCTTTTGTATAGTATCAAAAAGTAAAAATCTTAAATAATTCTAAATTATGAAATAGCTTTCTAGATTTTATGTTTATGCACTTCAAGTTTTCTTTTTAAAAATTTTCCCGTTTAATTGGACTATGACATTTTATTGATAATATTGTTTTTCTAATAATTGATTTTCATTGTTTGTAATGATTGAAGGTAATAGTTTGGACTATATAAACCTGTATGCTAACTTATATCTCCATTTCTCTCTCCAACTTAACAAGTGGAACATGAAGAGATTGAATGATTTTTCTTATAGTTCTGTGTTTCAAAGATTATTTCATTTCCTATCTTGAATTGGTGCCTCACTTTGATATTTAATATGGTTTAATCTAGACGAGAATTTGGAGATCACTAAGGCGCGAAAGCTGTCGCAGGAATTGGCTCTAAGAGGTGGAAGAGCCAGTGATGGTTCCCAGGAAGAAGCAATAGACCAGTGGGCCAGGAGGAGGCAGCAGTTCAAGGACGGCAAGAGGTGCAGCTCAGCTGGGGCCAGCTCGCTCATCAGCAACTTGACTGAAGGCTCCAGTGAGTAGAAGCCTGTGTTTCTAAGCAACAGCAAAGACAGCGGCTTGTTGTCTTAATTAAATTCCTTCTGCTTCATCTCTGAGATGTCAATTCTGTTCTTTGAATGTTGTGATGTGGTGGTTTTATTTATTTTTTTAATGAGAGGTGCTTTTAAAAAACAATCAACTCGTTGTTGTCTATTAAAGAATTAGTACTTGGTAAGTGACCTTCAGAAATCACACCTGCAGCACAGTGCTGTCTTCCTTCTCTTTAGATACTGAAATCGCTATCCATAGGATTGTTCATTGAGTTAAATTTGTGTTCTACTTTTAAAAATCTGCATATGTATATAAAATATGCTTAATGTAAAAGGACGAGGTCAATATAGTTGATTATAAGTGAAAACTTTTCTTCTCATTTTAAGATTCCTGAAATGAAGTCTTAAGACATGCCTGTATTCTTTGTGAAATTGTTTCGTCCGGCTTTAGCGGCTATGTTCCTTAACCAGCATTGGCTCTCAGCCTCACAATGGCCTCTGAGTGTGGATAACAAGTAATCACCCATGAAAACTGACTAAAGTAAAACATGGATTAAAACATGGTGGGGGGTGGCTAGTACTAAAACTAATATGGATCCAAGATTGCAACAGTTAATGTTAAAGCAGATAAGCCCAACTCTTAGGCATGTGCTATTTGAAACTTATTTACAAAAGCAAAGTGTGTTTGCGAAAACACCACCAAAACCTCAGTGAACTATGATTGATTTCTTTGAAAGGACAAAAACAAAGCAATGTACGTGGTGGAGCTACAGAAAGTGTCTTGGTGAAAAGAGAGTAGTGAGAATAGTTGTGTTGTGTCCTGTGGACAAGCTGATACAATGACACAAGTGTCATCATAGGCATCGGTGTCATTTCTTTCTCATAATAAAACAGTAGCCTGACAAAAGACTAGGGCTTGACAGAAGCCAGATATATGTGGGGAAGGAGTATAAGCAATGTAAAAAAAATCAAATACTGTGTTGTTACCAGCAGGAAACTTTAAATTCCTATGTTCGTTATTTTATTCTGAAAGATTTTATTCTTGTCCTTTGGCCTATGCCTAATTCTTCCAGATCTTTCTTGTGTTGGGCAGCAAGGAACTACAACTGGAACTGTATCATTTATATTCCACATGTACTGCTATATTAGATCCCTTGCTGCTCATATACACTTGAAATCCCTACCTGAGAATGCACATCTTTATTAGGCTCCCAAAGCTCTGTTCCTACCGCTTCACTAATTTGTTCTAGTGCTCATTTTCTTCCACCTTCTGTTCCACCTTTATTTTATCAACTGTTTTATTTATATAGTATGTAATCTTGTGCATGTTTTTAAAATATGTTGATACTTAGTATGTTTCAGAGTTCATCATTGATTTTTTTTTTTTTTTTGGTATCAATTATTTCTAGTAGGATTTATTCACTACGACAATTATTTTGTTGCAGTGACAGATTTGGCTCTGGCCCAGGAGATTACGTAACTCATTCGGTTTCTAGCATTTTTCATTTCCACATAGGGGTAGGCAGTGCGTCTGCTTGTATCATGGCGGGCCTCAAATCGTGGTCAGGGTAAGCCTGAAATTACCTTGCAGTTTCTAGTGGTTCTGCGATTTGTCACTGTCCTGCTTACACCTTGGGTCTCTCTAGCTCTTGCCTTTTCATCTTTCTACATTCTCAGCAATGTTCATGTAATGCTGCCTCAAAACACTCTCAAATTCTGTCCTATATTTCACATCATAATATACAGAGAGCCTCTAGGTTCCAAGTGTTACATATCTCATGGCATAATGTGAATTATTTTCTTGTTCATAAACTCATCTACACATCTATTGTTTTTAAAATTATTAGTATTACCTGTAGGCCTGGCTAGTGATCAATTAAGACACAGACACTTTTTATATTTTAAAATAGCCTTAGTTAACCTGGAGCAGGCCAGATATCAATCCTCTAAACTACCTCCTATAGTGGGGTAGGCAAGGGATCCCTGCCTCAATCTCATGTCATCTGTTTCTAATAACTTTTATCAAGTTACCTCCCACCCATAATTTCCAAATACTTGTTAATGTTCTTTATCTGGGCCAGATTCTCCATCCACACAGGCCATGTGCTTCTCCTCCATCTAACCCCTAGTGGCTTTCTTCCCTTTACTTCAGGTCTCTCTCCTTTTTTCTCATGGCAGTTCTTTTCTTCCCAGAATTTCTCTTTCCCTTAGCCCTACCTATCTTCTTTGTTCTGCTCAGGTGGAGTGGCTTTTTATTAAGCAAAAGTTGGGTCACAGAGACAGCAATCAATTAGCATCAAAATACATCAGACTATCCCCCAACACAAGTCTTACAACACCACACACACACACACACACACACACACACACACACACACACACACACACACATGCATGCACACACACGTACACACATATACATACATACATACATACAGTGAATGGTTGGCGAAAGGACAAATTATCCTTTCTCGAACACTTATGTAGACTTTGAAACACCTCTTTTTTTTTTTATTGTGCATGAAGTTCAGAGGCAAATCCTGCTTCTAAGTCTATGTAATTGAGCATACCAGTGTTTCTAATATAAACCCTGAAGAAAGCAGGGTCTAAGTATCTTCGTGGTTTTTTTTAACATTTTTATCAAAATCGGAGGCTGACGGCTATGCTTTTTCCACTCTCTTGAAGTCATCTCTGAAAACAGTTTTCACTTTTCCCTGGGGTTTCCTTTCCTGCCTTCCACTTTCTGTCTAGCACAAGGGTCTCCCCTCTTTGGCCCATGTCAAACAACTCTCTTGCTTTTTATTAGGTTTGCCAGATAGAAATACCAAGAGGCTGCTGATGGCAATGAGGTCCAAACAATATTGCTTCTGGTCTTTCTGTGTGGGAGGACAAGGGCTGGTTGTGTCTGTAAAACCACGGTCCTATACAGTGACCCATACCATACATTCATCTGCATTTTTACCTGCAGCTTATGTAAAACATCACCAAGTTATCTATCAGTCCACCAAAACAACAGCCAGCATTTATTCATCTTTATAAACTAGGAAACTGGGGGATGAACAATTTTATTATAATTGTAAAAAAAAAAAAAAGAGACAAAAATTTACACCAGGTAACTTACAAATAGTGAAGCATCTACTGCACAAGGGAAATTTTTCAAATTAAATTTATTCTAAAGTAGACATAAAAAGTATACACCTTTATAAATTCTGCATGAGCTTTATAGATAGATAGATAGATAGATAGATAGATAGATAGATAGATAGATAGATAGATATAGTGATATGCATTTTAAATTTATTCTTCTCTTATACAATACATCTCAACAGCAGCCTTCCCTCCTCCCAGCCTCTCCCCCCCAACTACTACCAGATTCCCTCTCCCCCCAGATGCACTGCTCCTCTGTTTCTCCTCAGAAAAAAAGCAGGCTCCTCAGGGACATCCATGAACATGGCATAACAAATGCAGTAAGACTAGGCATGAACCCTCATATCAAGGCTGCATGAGAAGGGTTCCAAGAACAGGCAAAAGACTCAGAGACACCCCCACTCCCATTGTTAGGAGTCCAACAGAAACCCCAAGCTGAACAGCCACAGCTTGTATGCAGAGGGCCTAGCACAGACCTATGCAGGCTCCATGGCCTCTGCAGTCTCTATGAGTCCTCATGGGCCTTGCTTATTTGATTCTGTGAGCTGTGTTCTGCTGGTATTCTGTACTCTTCTGTCTCTGGCAATCCTTCCATCCCCTCCTCCTTGGGGTTCTTTAAGATCTGCCTAATGGTTGGCTGTGGGTCTCTGTATCTCCTTCAATCCTGAAGGAAGCATCTCTGATGACAATTAGGGTATGCATTGATTCTATGAGTATAGCAGAATATCATTGGGAATCATTTCATTGACTTTTTTGTTATTGTTGTCAGTCGTGCTTGATTCTACCCTAGGTCTCAGAGCCATTCAACTTTGCAGTCCAGGCCATCCAGGCAGTATCAGGCATGAGCTCCTTCTTGTTGCTTAGGCCTCAAGTTAGATAGTCCTTGACTGGCCCCTCCTACACGCAATGAGGCACCATCACCTCAGAGTATTGTGCAGGCAGAACAGGTTGTGCGTTGTAGGTTTTGTAGCTGGTTTAGTGTCCCAGTACCAACACTGGGAGACTAGCTTGGTTACGGAAGATGGCCAGTTCAGGTTCCATGACCCAAATTGCTAGAAGTCCCCGCTAGGGACACCCTCATAGGTTCCAGGAAGTTTCCACTGTATCAGGTTTCCATATCACCCCCTAAATGCCCATCTATTCCAGTTGTCCCTCCCCATTCTCTCTCTAAGTTAAATTTATCTATGTCCTTAAGAATTTATAGATTTTTTACAGTGAAAATATTCAAATTTTTTCTTCTTCCTTTATAAGATATGGAATACTACTCTGTAATCAACGATCTATGCAATATATCGAACAATAGGAACTCTGCCGGTTTGACTAGCTGAAAATGGGCTTCAGATGTAATAGAGATGGGTCAAGCTCTTTCTAGTTCATTGGGTTCTTCAGTAGCTTGGCTTCCTAGTGAGGGTCTATTCCATTCATTGTAATGGTTTGTCTTTCCCTTGCTGCTCTTAGACATTCATGAGTGCTTTGCATTTTTTTTTTTGAAATAAGAAACAATCACAAATGCGTTGGGGCCAGCGCATAGCTGTTCTCCAAGCCAGCTGTGCACATTCTCCACACAATAACTCACTAGGCAGGTCATTAGCTTGATACTGGCCATGGAGGGGATATTTATACAATGAAAACTGGCGAGCACAGCAAGTCAGGGATTATTGTTTTTCAATTTGCAAAGTTATTTAAAACATTTAACCAATACTCTGCTTGAAATAACACAAGATCAGCCGTAATGCTCATGTAAACTCATATTTAATGCCCTAACACAATTTTAACTAAACAGTGATTGTGTTCTCTTTGGGGTAAAATTTGTTTTGAATGAAAACTTATCCTACCAATGTGGTCCATGTTAGACCCAAGAACAAGAGTCTGCTTCTTCTCTTCCAGCTTATCCAAGGCACTGCTATGTTGAAGGCACGCTACATTTCCTGAGAAAAATTTCAGTACAGCCTGCAGTTCACTCAGAGATGCTTGGGCTGCTATTGTTTAATGTGTGGCTTGAATTTTTTCCTCATTTACAGAGTCAGGCTATGCTACGAATATGTGACTTAAATCCTGACAGTTCTATTGAGCATCATTACCACTGGCATTTTCACTCTGCTGATCTCACTCATCTCTAACTTCCTATGTAATAACCGGAAAAGACATTAAGGATGACATGTTTACTGTGTTGGCACAGTTGATCAGTCCATCTGATTATGGGGAATGCTGACTAAGGTATACTGGATGGATAACTTGAAGGCTAGCAATGGGAGTGGGAAAGAGCTACAAAATGGGCCTCTGGTTTTTATAATCTTAAATGGCCCCTGGATCACAAACAGATGATGCAGGAATTTGGGGTTAACCATGTGAGTATAGCTCTTAGCATATCCCGTGCTTCCTTCAGCTAATAGAATTCTTATGGCGCTCTACTTTCCAAATATTAGTTGAGAGAGAGAGAGAGAGAGAGAGAGAGAGAGAGAGAGAGAGAGAGAGAGAGAGAGAGAAAGGAAGGAAGGAGGGGGGAAGAATTAGGGAAGGAGTAAGTGAACCAATTCTAATTCCTAATAATAAGAGCTAAGTGGGCTGGAGAGTAGCTAAGAAGTTAAGAGCCATTGCAAGGGGCCCAGGTTTAACTTCCAGTGCCCACCTGGTGTTTTGCAAGCATTTGCAACTCCCTTAGATCAGCAACTCTCTTCTGACCTCTGAAGGCACCAGGCATGCACATGTTGCACAGACATACATGCATGAAAAACACTCATGCACATAAAATGAAATACATATCCACCTAAAATAAAATAACACCTACTTTAAAACTTTTAAATAATACAACCTAAGGATTGTGATGAGCCTACTTGATGCCAGGTGCTATTCAGGGCCACTTAGGATACATTTCTTGTTAATATAATTCCCGGTAGGATTATGAGTTATGTTACTGTATTTCCAACCTCCTTTTGCTAATCAGGGCCCCATGCAAAGGATAAGTGACATGTCCGACATTACTCAGCTATATATAATTAGTCTTAGAGTTGGGTTTCAATTTCAGGCAGTCTAATTGGCACTCCTGCTCTTGGCACTAAACAGCAAATGACTGGATCTGGTTGAACTCAAATAAAACCTTGCTCCTTCTGGAACAATCAATCAGAGCCTTGCGTCTTCACATGACCACCTCTTCATTTTCTCCAAATGATACACTAGATTGAAAGAAGCATAAGGCTACCGAAGGTGCTCAGAGGTAACTTGCACATGATATAGTTACTTTTAAACTATATTATCATCATCATCATCATCATCATCATCATCATCATCATCATTATTATTATTTTATTAAGCAAAAACTAAAACATGAAAAGTAAAAGAACATGACTGCATTTTGGGGAATAAAAGAGTTAAAATGCAATTTCAGCAGTAGCGCATGTTTGAAATGCTCATTTGTTAAGTGTCTCATCTACCAAATCTAATTTGGTAACAAACTCTTCCTGACAAAGTGTTATCTGGGCTTGCCTGCTTAGATCAAGGTCCAACATGGAGCAGCTGTTGAGACCTCTAGCAGCTATAAATTTTCAGCAGGTGTGTGGCTTGCTGCTTCATTGGAGTTGAACACAAATTTTATGTCTCCGCTTGTGTAAGAGTATGTTCATTAGCTCTGTCTTGCTAACTGAGTAAATATAGAGCTACTCATCCACAGGATCACATCTGTTTGTAAGCAAGTGAGCTGTTTGAATGACCTCACACATATTAGTAAAAACAGTGATCCGTATAAAGGCCTGCCCTGAGACCCTCACAGGACAGGGGACGACGGCATAGCCAACACAGGCATTTATTGCTGAAGATAAACCACTTGTTCCAGAAATCTGTGTGAGATACATCAATAAACATTTAAAAATAACTGAAATTATTTTCAGCTTTTAAGGTACAGAACACAGGAAATGAATCTAAAACTTTAGAAAGTCCTATTATACCTAAAAAAAACAACAAAAATGTTAATTTAGTCTTAAAGCTGAGAAAGGTACATCAATAAAGTATTATAAAATTTTGGGCTTACTTTACCTGTCCCAATCAAATGTCACACTCAGAATTACTTAAAAAGTGAAACTTTTTTTAAAAAGAAGATAATAAAGTGTTTTGAAATGTGCTATGTGGAAGAAGGTATCATGTTCTGCCTTATGCTATTTATATTATTCTGCCCTAAACATTTTATAATTTTAATCCAATAAGCATCATGTCCCATAATGTTCTCATGTTACTTAGATTCCAACTTTGTAACTATATGATATTGCTATATGTCATCTCTGTTCACATCCAAACATAACAGTACATCAATTCAATCAGCATTACCTATGGATATAGGAAGAATATTGTAGATTGCTGATTGCAGATTTGGGGCACTTTGGGATATTTGTATGGGCATCATATAGTATCTGGGGATAGGGTCCAAATGTAAAAGCAAAATTACAGATGATTTTATACACTGTTTGTAGTACACCTATATCCTGGCTGTGACTTCTCAAATCGAGCAAATGTGGTATTTTCATACTTTTGGTGTTCTATAGACACTCAAAAGGTGTCGTTTGTCATTTTAGATTTAGACTGTATAATAGGAATGCTTCACTCCTCCCAGTGTATCCTCATCCTCCCCCCCCCCATCCTCTGAATAGATTATGGTGATAGACTTCCTTTAGACATGCCTGTCTTTACAGCTAGCTAAACTCTCGCACTGCACCAGGAGCCAGTGTCTTATCCATCATTCTATCCCCAGCGCACATAAAATTTCACCTGGCTCATAGGAGAAGAGCACTTATTTCAAGTCAGTTCAGTGAGTGAATGAATGCGCCTCAAACCACCCAAGCCATCAAATATCTAGTATAGTCTCACATAAGTTAAGCAAACATGTCCATTTATCTATGTGTCAGGACAACAACTAATAGTTGCTCTCTTCAGTAGAGTTCTGAGAAAGCAAAAGACCTGTTAAGACTGATTCTTCAGAGAAAACTGAGAGAGCAGAAGACCAATGCTTAGCTGGGGCCAGATGGAGGCAGTGGACCACTGTGACCCACAGCAGAACTCTGCCTTGCTGGTCAGGTGACGATGGCTATAAGCGAGTTTAGCCAGAGACTTCCTGAGAATGGTGTAGGGAGAACTACAGTTTGTGAGGAGGGACAGGGAGGAAAGTGAGATGCTCTACTGTGTTTAAGAAGCTGCTGAGGTTTCTAGGACCCTCTGAATCCTTCTACAAGAAGAACATTATGATAGGCAGATTTGGGCCCAGGGGTCCCACTCAAACTATGGCACCAGCCAAGGACAAGACAGGCCGTAAACTTCAAACCCCTACCCAGATCTAGCCAATAGACAGGACATTCTCCACAGTTGAGTGCAGAGTCAGGTCTGACTTTCACACATGCTCTGGTGCCTCATATTGACCACGTGCCCTGGATGGAGAGACCTTGTGGCACTCAGAGGAAGCATAGCAGGCTACCAAGAAGAGACTTGATACCCTATGAGCATATAAAGGGGGAGGAAGTCCTCCTCTGTCACAGTCATAGGGGAGGGGAGTAAGGGAAAAATGGGAGGGAGGGAGGAATGGGAGGATACAAGGGATGGGATAACCATTGAGATGTAATAAAAATAAATTAATAAAATTTTTTTTAAAAATTTAAATTTAAAAAAAAAAGAAGAAGCTGCTGAGGCACATACCATCCATCCCAGGACTTGGGGAGAGGAGGCAGGAGAATCCAGACATCAGATCAACCTGTGCTTTGCCACTTTGCAATAATAAGGAGAATTACTGTTTTCTTTAAATGCCCCGCTCTTTAAGAAAATGCAAATAAATGATGTTGTTTTCTCAAACATGGCTTTTGACTCTGAAGTACAGTTTTTCAACTGTGCCTGCGTGAAAGGCTGAAAGGGATGGAGCGGGATTCTACTCAGGTTTGAACTTTCTAACTAGGGCACAAAGAAACGTGGCAGGTAATGTGGAAAGACAAGCTCATTTCTTTTTAAGGACACAGCCTTCCGTAGAATCTCAGGGAAGAACTGGTAGATGAAATTTTACACGTCTCCTTGTATAAACTTCTCTTCATATACACCCCCAGTGAGATTTCTAGAAATGCGCTTTGTAGTACCTCTTTCAAGATAAAGACAGCAACACGAATTTGTATCAGGTAATCCTTTCCCTTGAACTTGGTGCTTTAAAAAAATGGATTCTGAAAGCTGATGCCTAGTCTTAACTGGTTTCATCTTGACCTCTAAATACTAAGTAGTAGTATATTCGTTTTCAAAAGCAAACAATTTCCTTTAACTAAAGTATTTCCAGTAACTTGTCCAGTGCACAGCCTCCCATCACACAGAGCTTGAAGCAGTATCTTGTGATTTTTTAAAAGATATGTCTTATTTTTATTTGTGTGTGTGTGTGTGTGTGTGTGTGTGTGTGTGTGTGTGTGTGTGTGTGTGTGTATGGGTGTGTGCATGACAGTACAGTGTCTGAGGAGGCCAGAAGAGGGTGACAGATCTCCAAGAGCTAAAGTGACAAGCAGTTTTGAGCCACTAAATGTAGGTGCTGGGAACTGAATTTGTGTCCTGTGGATGAGCAGTAAGCATTCCTGACTGCAGAGTCCTCTCTACAGCTTCAGGAATACTGGTTTTGATTATGATATTTTAAAAGTATGTAAAAATAGTATGCAAAGGATAATGTTCTTCCTTCGTAGGGACCTCGCCTCTGCATATCTGGGTGCTTCTCACCTGGACCACCTTTCCTGCCAGAGTGTAACTTAACTCCTCACTTTTTCTACTCCTCAGTCACCTCTGATGATGCTCATTCTGTGGATCTGGGCTTTCGAGTTGATATTGAAGAAAAAGGATTCTACACGGAGAACTTCCATTCCACCGCATGGGTCTTCCGGGGGGATGGTGGGAATCCTGAAGAAAGCCCCAGGTGTCTTAGTAAAAAGCCAAGACCAGTCGCTGGTAAGAACTTGAAAGTTACAGAAAGATGCAATCACCCTAGAAAACGCATAGCTAGAGCCAGGAACACTGAAGAACACAGGTAGTTGGCATGTGTTAGAGAACCTGCAATTACTAAAATTCTAAGACCCAGTCCTTAAAAAAGAATCCTAAGGATTAATATGCCAATGTGGATGGGGGAAATCTCACAAGGCCTCCATGCCTAGATGAAGAAAGAACTACAATCAATTAATGTCTGTTATGAGAGGGAGCATCAGTCTTCTGCAGGGACAAACCCCCTATAGGCCATGTAATTCCAAATAGTTAGACCTAAACACATATATGTAACAACAGCACTAAACGAATGAATCCAGAAGATTGTATTTATAAATTTGTATGTGTATGCATATTAAAGAGGCCATGTATTTAAGAGGGAGTTGGGAAGAATGGGGGCAAAGTTGGATGGAGGAGAAGGAGAGGGGAAATTGTGTAAATATAACTCATATAAAGCTCTCATGTAAAATAAAAAAGAGCTATTCCTTC
Organism: Acomys russatus; assembly: GCF_903995435.1. Taxonomy (NCBI): domain Eukaryota; kingdom Metazoa; phylum Chordata; class Mammalia; order Rodentia; family Muridae; genus Acomys; species Acomys russatus. The sequence goes on along the minus strand of NC_067148.1, from coordinate 48,124,696 downwards.
AGAATAGCAGTACTAGATTTGGAATAAATGCTAACATAAGACAGGGATTGTGGCACACACCTGAAATCCTGCACACGGGAAGTGGATTCAGGGCTAAGGCCAGAGAAATGACTCAGGTAGTGCAGCTCTTACAGAGGACTGGAGCTAGGCTCTCAACGCCCGTGTCACACAGCTCACCTATAACTCCAGAGGCAGGGGCCTTGAAAGTTTCTAGCCTCCATGGGCCCCTGAACACATTCGCATGCCCTATCCAGATACACAGGTATACATACAATTAAAATGACAAAAATAAATATCCTTTAAAAAGAATCTAAAGTCAGCATTGGCTACACAGCAAGTCTAAGCTCAGCCTGCGGTCTTTCACAAAAGAACACCAAATGTAACAAATCTTATGGTAGATTTCCTTACTAGAAGGAAATAAAAAGTCAGAGAAATTACAAGAGAGACAATGAAGCCCCAACAGTAATCTTAAAAACATAAAAGTGTCTGCATATAACTTTTATTCGAGTTATAGCACGAGGGAAGGGACGCAGACTGAAAGGCGCCTCGGGGCCAAGAATATTCCTAACTCACTGATGGATTCCAGCCACCAGAATGGATCTATCTCATCTTAGAAAAGCAATACGCATTTTTGAATGCATGAATAAAACACTATAAGTACAGTAAAAAAGTAGTACTGAGTGAGTAGAGTAACTCACCAGCCGTGTTACTTTACAAAATCATCCCTGGCTGCTTCTCTCCCTGATGTATAGTATTATAAAACCTGGAATGAAATTATCTACATGAAAATTAAAGTAAGTTATTTTTATCCATCTTTGCTATTTTTAATCTTTCAATTTATTTTGTGCAGAATAATAAATATATTCACATAAATGTATTTGTATATTCACATGTAAATTGCACACAATTTAATTATTAATACACTTACCAATTAAACACGTATTTTCGACTATCTTTTTTACCTAGAATCTGCTATATAAATAAAATACAACTACTCCTTTCATAAGTGTAAGTAAAAGTTAATATATAAGATCTTTAAAAAAAAATAATGTTTTACTATAAAGTTTACTATGTTCCCAGTCATCAAAAAACAAGAATTTTCCTTACTGTACTATTTTTTTTTGCCTTGGTAAAAGAAAATTTGGAGCTATTTTTATATATACGTTATATCTATATATGAATATAATATAATCTTCTTGCACACACATATGCATGCACGTATAGGCTTATATGTATGTGTATGAGATCTACTTACACTTTGCAAGTGAACATTTTGAGGGTTTATTACACTAAACCTCAATCTGAAACTGTTTTGTTGTTACTAAGACTTCAAGTGTTCCCTATACTAGGATGTATATCTTTTTGACTAAGTAGCATTCAGATATCAAGAAAAAAATGTAGACATTAGGAAAGTGGGCTGCAAATAAATGAATAATTTTTAAACTAAATTATGTTAATTACCTAATAATATTTCAAAGACACTGTAATGATAATTTACATGTGTCACAATATATTTTATGAAGGCCGAATTTTATGCTTATAAAACAAAACCTAGTCCTTAATTTTCTAAAAGTTCCAAGTTGGAAAATAGGCAAACAAAGGTATCTCTCGCTGTAATGTTGCATTGCTGCAGCTATCTTAAGAATGTAGGGTATAAAAAAAGAGTGTAGGGTATAAAAAAAAGAATGTAGGGTATTTCGGTGCGTGAATTTTGTTATATTCATGAACATATTTGTCCTTCAATTGGATTTTACCAACAATATGATGGTAAGGAACTGTTGTCTAGAGGGATAAATTACTTGACAATGCACCCACAGTCTGTGAAACAACAATGACATTCATTTGTGGCTTGTCAGCAGCTGTGTGGCACTTATAGATTATTCACTAGACAGTGCCATGGGAAAGAAGAACCATAAATCTTAAAATATGAGAAATTGTCTTCAGGATGGGGAAGGAGCTCGTTACAAATGTGTTGACTGTGCCCTCCCACAGGGGAGTTCTACAGTTGAGCCCACCATTTCAAGACTTTATTGAAATGTTTATTCTTCCATATGTGTCGTTGACATTCAATTTGCTTGATTGAAAAACCAAAAGCACAGAAACATGACCTTGAAAGCAATAGCAATTTTAATAGTCTCATGGAATAGAAAAACAAAACAACAAATACGATTTGAATTGAATCAGTGCATAAAAATCTCCCATTAATCAAATATTGGTTGGGTAAATCAATCTGTCAAAAGCAGAAGATAGCATCAAGAGAGTAACCTAGAGGGACCAAGAAACCTTGAGAAGTAGAGATATTAGAAAATTATTGTTACAACAGTCAGAAATGGATTTCTGCTTTTCCCTTTTCCTGATTAGCTACCAGCCTATCTCAGAGGGTTGAAATATTTACTCACAAGTCCTTGAATTACTCAATTCTGCCTCCTAAATTATGAAATCCAATAAGATATTGTCCAATCAGTCATACCAACAGAGAATTCTCTTAATGCATAGCAAACTTTCCCAGAGACACAGAGCATTGCAGAACACAGTACTGTGGAGCTGGCATACATGGAATACTGTCTCAGCAATATCACTATGCTTTTCCTGATAACAAAAGAAGAACCACATGTTTTCTTCAGACATTTTACAAAAGCAAGGAGGAGTCCATATGAAGATGTTATCCTTCCACCCCTCCCTGAATAGTGCCAGTTTGGGCTATGAGTGTCTAACACTTAAGCTTCAAGAGGAAATGACTCTTCTCCATCTTTTCTGCTACAGTCCTATTACACAAGAAAGTGCCTGGGAGTAAAGCAGTGCCCAGCAAATGTTAGTGAAGTAATGACTTCTGCCTTGGACTGCAATGAACCTGTGAAAAAGGATGGATATCCCCTTGTTTATAACAGATGCTTATCTTCCTTATCTGACCAAGGAGGTCACAACTGAGCATGCCTGGACAGAATGAAATATAATGATGCACCCTAGAATATCTGAGAGAAAAATTAAGTAACTCGTTCTACAAGCTCTGCAATGTAATATAAATTTACACTCATAATAGTTTTACAAATGTTATGAGCACCTCGTCTAAGACCATCTGTCAGTGATGGTAAGAACAAAACTCTACAGCTCTCACCACCTTCTGGAATCTCCTTATCCATCACTTCAATGTCTCAAGAGTTCCTAGGTGCTTTTAGTTTTGCCCATATTTTGTCTACACATAGGTATTCTGCAAAGTGCCTTTAAATGTGGACTTTAAGATAAGGTAACTCTACAAAAAAGAAACATCTCTATAACTTGAACCAGAGAGAGATCTAAATCTGAGAAATAAAAAATAACATCCACAGAAGTACAAGAAGCAGCACGTTGAAAAGATGCAGCAACATGTATTACCCAGAAATTCTAATGCCCACCTACTCTTTAGGAAAGGACCTCACTCTTGTCTTGTAATTGCCTAGCATAGTCACAAGTAGCTCAAGGTCCATCTAGTATTAAGAATCTATGTCTGAAGCTTGAGAAAGTTTCCAATTATACTTTATTATTATTTACTCTTTACAAGTCTCCAAGGCAAAGTGCAATTGATGTTCACAGTCTGGACTCATACCTTTTTCTCACCACTGAGGAATAAAAACCCCAAAACAGTTCTGAACTGAGATGATTGTAATCTTTGGGGATCAACTGGGATTTCAAACCTGGAAAGTCTTCATAGTGGGCATAGAGGGCCAGGTGCTTTGAGGTAGAGAAAAGTCAAGAGGGTTAGAGGATACATTGATGTCATGGATAAGCTACATTGATTAACAAGGAGAAGCTGTGAGGAAAACACACACACACACACACACACACACACACACACACACACACACACTACAAGGAGAATGATGCAGAAAAGAAGGTGTGAAAGTAGCATGAAGAAAAAAATTACAGAAAGAAAAGTGGATTGATAACTGGGCTACAGTAATTAAAGTTAGCTAGATGAGCAACCTCTTTCAAAACCAATTACTCCTATATTTTCCTTGTGAGCCAGGTCTCTTACTTTCCTTTGCTTCTTGTAAAACCTCAGTTTATGGACTGTGTTCCAATTTTCTTTTTTCCATGAATAATGTTGTGATAAATATTCTAGTTTACAGATCTAAGAACCTAGAGTTTGCAAGACTTGTATATGTTTTAGTTGGCTGAGATAGAGCGGGTAGGGGTGAATCCAAGGTGTAGTACTGCCTAGCAGTAGTAAGCTTTGTTTCTTTGACACGAATATTTAAAAGCTCTACACTTCAATATTGTCTTCTACAGATATATAATAATATTAGAATCGTCATCTGTCATAAGGATTAAAATAGGCCAAACTGTACGAAAATATTACAATGAAACCCAGAATTTTGTATAATTAATACATGCTATTACTTAGTATTGCTTAGAACATATTTATTTGGCCTGGCATGGAATCAGCTAGCAAACATACTACTTTTACAATTCAATGGTGTATCCTTATATACTTATACACTTTAGTAGTGTATAGTGCTAAATGTCAACTCAAGGCAATGGATTCTTTGCTTTCTTTGCAGTTCGTGAACGAACTGTGCGACTATTCAAAGGAACTGGAGATTATCCCTGGGGATTCCGGATTCAGTTCTCCAAACCCATCGTGGTAACTGAAGTGGATACCAGTAAGTGCTCTTACCAAACATTTAATTCATACCAAACAGTCTCCTCAACCATATCAAAATGTACAAACTAACCTTCCCTCTGCCCATCTTGGAAAGTCCACGTGCACAGTAGAAACAACTTCTGAGAGTGCTTACCAAACAATCCTGAGAAGTGCTCAAGGTCATGATGACATTATTTTTTAAAACCCAGACATTCTGTATGAATGCACTCCTCTGATAGACATAAAGCTGCAGTTTGTCAATATATACAGGTTTCTGGAAGGTTCTATTCACCTTGAATTACTTCCTGTATGCCTCCTCAGGTATCCTTTTAAATTTTTATTCATAATTAAAGTATTGCATCATCTCATTCTTCTCTTCAACTCCTCCCATACCCTACCCCAACTCTCTCTCTCTGTAACTCATACTCTTTAAATTTATGTTATGGCTACAAATATGTTATGAAATATATAAACATAACACGCTCATCCCATTTTGTGTTGCTTTTCTGCATTTGTTTTTAGAATTGACCACTTGGTATTGGATAACAAATTGAGGGGCTCATTTCTGGGAAGACTGATTCTCTTTCTCAACAGTCATCAGTTGCCTATATCTCTTCATCTATGTGTGGGAGCCTTGTGAGAATTCTCTCATCCTCTTTGTGATGTTTACTGCTGTTGAAATTGTCCAGATCTTGTTGAGGCAGCCATGTTGTCATAGCTTATTTGTCATATCTAAAAGACACACTCTCACAGCAGACTTCCTTACTTTCCATCCTTTCTTCTTCAGTGTTCCTTGTGCCTTGTGGGTAGGAGTTAGGTTGTACATGCATCAGTTGGACCTAGCATCCCATGAGTATCCTTATTTTAAACCTAAGAGGGGTGCCAAGAATTTGGATGTCTATTTCATTAGTGTTCATCTGTGTTTTAAAAGAAATAATTTAAATGTCTTATAATTTCAGAGTAGGAGTTGATTAATTTGAATTTATGTACAAAAACATGTTGTATTTAATTTATGTTCATTACAGAGAACCATTCTGAGCAAAGTATTTCATATTTGTTCTCTATATATAAAACCTTGCTATTACCATGCTCCTTTAAAAATAGCTGTATTGAGCCGGGCGTGGTGGCGCACGCCTTTAATCCCAGCACTTGGGAGGCAGAGGCAGGCGGATCACTGTGAGTTCGAGGCCAGCTCTGGTCTACAAAGTGAGTCCAGGACAGCCAAGGCTACATAGAGAAACCCTGTCTCGAAAAACAACAACAACAACAACAAATGGCTATATTGGGATCAAAGTCAGTGGGAAACTCGCTTAAGATTTTATGTCTATAAACACCAGGACTCAAGTTTTAACATTTCAAGATATGGAAATACTTCATTGTGATATATTCCATTAAGATGCAATCAAACACCTGACCCAAAGTGGTTTAAACAACGAAGTCAATGAGCTGACTCACAAAGCTAAAGGTTATGAGCCAGTGCACGTGTCTGTTTCAGCGATGTTGTCATTTTGTCAGAAGCATGATTTGATGCCTTCTTTTCATTGCTGTTGAAAGCTTCCACTTGGACCTAAAGAATCTCAACAGCTCTGGTTTTTCTGCCACAAAGTACAGAGTCAGAAAAAGAGGACAAGAATGCCACCTCAAATAGCCTTTTGGGGACCAAACTGGACTGGTTCAGTTAGGTCTAATGAGGCTGTTGAATTGAATTATCAGAAAGCCAAGTCTTCCATGACCAGAAGACAGAGGGATGCCCTCCACCGGGCACAAGTTTCCGCAAAATAGAAAACAGAGAGGGACGGTCTTGTGAAATATAAGTTCCAGTTCAAGACATACTGACACTGTGGCACTCGATACCCAGTGAGCTGTCACAGTCACAGAAGCATCATCACACAGTTTGTTATAAATGAGGTTTCGCCTCTTCTTGATATACTAGTACTTGGCATATAACCATTTTCTTTTTGAAACAGCAATCACATCCCAGGAATCATGGTATATCCCTTTAGCCCTATAACTCTGCACAGTGAGGTAGAAAAACTTGGAGTTCAAGGCTAACTCAGGCTACATCTTGACCCATGATTCAAACAAACAAAAATCCTACTATCACATAATTACCTTTGAATCTTCCTTAACCAGATATTGACAGTTTATTTTCAACTGTTAGGGACAGAAAGCCCAGTAAGCGTCACATCACCTGTTCTTAGCGACACAGATGGTTAATCTCGTCCCTAATGTAGAAAAGCCTATGTCATTAGCATAGTAACATCCACTTATTATAAAATAACTTTCCTTCATATTCTTCACCCACCTTACTTTACCAACATATTTTCCCTCTCTGAGGTTGAAAATGAGTCCTAACTTTTATCTTCTTTCTGTTTTGCAATTAAAACTCCAGATCAAACCCATAACCACAGAACTATAAAGCAATCTAATATAATGATCTAAATTTCAGAATTCCTTTCTAGCTTCCTTTTCTTCCCCCTCAGCCTGAGACCGTCTCAGGCATCAAGCCTATGTTGGCTTCTTGATTGTTCCGTATTTCAATATTGCATCTGTTGACACTTCTTTTTTTTTTTTTTTTTTTTTCCTCTTTTATTTATTTATTTATTTTTTAAATTTTTTTTAATTTTTTATTATTAATTTATTCTTTTAACTGGCACTTTCTCTTCTTGTCTCCTCCGGCTGAAAGGCAATATTTCTACCTGTGGTTTTATTTTCCTCTCCCCCTTCTCATAATTTACAAAATACTGATAAGTAACTGATAGAGGAAAACTTTAAGGTAACAAATGGAATTCCTTTTACCTATATCTTACTACCATCTGAGAATAGACTAAAATCGACATCCAGTTGCTGTGCCTGAAAAGAGGACGAGGGTGAGGTAGCAGAGAAGTTTCAGGCCATGATGCAAGCCCAAAGCTGAGAGAGGAAAAGGAAGCAGGAATGGATTAGAAGCCTCTAAACTTAGGGTAATACTAACACTTTATGAAAGAGGCAAATAGTAATCAAATATTGGCCAGAACTAAGCATTCATTAGGGAGACCAGCATTGGTGGTTTTCCATAGCCTGATTCTGTCAATCCTTTCAAGGTCTTTTACTATCTGAAGCATCCACACAGATCATGGCCTAAGAGAGGAATGTGAGGGGTCCTAGGAATTTGAATGAGGTCAATTAAAATATAATGGACTAAGTGGTTTGGCAGGCTGTGAAATGATCATTGCACCCTTTACCAGGGTTTACAGTGAGAGAGAGCAACAAGTTGAGGCCCAAGATACACAGATTGTGTAGTTTACTGGGGGGAAAAAAGGAGTATAAGTGACTTGAATGTTGCAGAACTCACTTCTTAGTATCACTTTCTGCATTAGCTACTATTACTTTGCTGTGGCAGAATGTCAGACAAAAGCAAAAGAAAGAGTTTATTCTAGCTGCTGGAGTGTTGGCATAGAGATCCTTCTGGCAGGGAAGGCATGCTACAGGCCAGAGAATCAGGAAAAGAATGGTGCAGACTATGATGTCATGGAAGGCTTGAGAGTGGCCATAGTGGAAGGGAAAGTCTGAGAGTGGCCACGGTGGCAGGGAAGGCAAGAGAGTGGCCATGGTGGCAGGGAAGGCCTGAGACTGGCCATGGTGGCAGGAAAGGCCTGAGAGTGGCCATGGTGGCAGGAAAGGCCTGAGAGTGGCCATGGTGGCAGGAAAGGCCTGAGAGTGGCCATGGTGGCAGGGAAGGCAAGAGAGTGGCCATGGTGGCAGGGAAGACCTGAGAGTGGCCATGGAAACAGGGAAGGCAAGAGAGTGGCCATGGTGGCAGGGAAGGCCTGAGACTGGCCATGGTGGCAGGGAAAGCCTGCTGATATAGGCTGTGATGGCTATTCTTGGTTGTCAATGTCCCTACTTCTGGAAATTGCTAAAACTATAATGACTGGGAATATGAGTGAAAGATTTTTCTTAATTAAATCATTTGAGGTAGAAAGACCCACTTTTAATCCAAAACAGATCTTTAGAGGTGGGAAGACCCATCTTTAATCTGGACCACAATTACTTCCGGCACCTATCTAAACGATATGGACAAAAAAAAAAAACTTGCTCTCTTTGCCTGCTTGCTCTTCTGGCAAGTCTATTTTTTTCCACTGGCACTAGAGCCTATCTTCTTTGGGATTCCGGTATACATTAATGACCAGTTTAGACATCTAGCCTCCTGGACTGATCAACCACTGGATTCTTGGAACTTCTACTAGTAGACAGTCATTATTGGACTAACTAGATCATAACCTATAAGCCATTCTATTAAGTCTACTTGATAGATAGACTGTGTGTGTGATATTTATCATAAAATATATATGATAGAGATATAGATAGATTGATAGATGATATAAATAACAGAGATTGAGAGAGATGATAGATACATAAATATACAGAATCATTCTATAAGTTCAATTGGTCTTAAGAATGTTGACTAATACAGATTTTGGTATCAGAAATAGTTCGAAAGCAATGGAAGTATAAGGATGAATTTTTAAAGCATCTTCAATAGACTTTCGAATTTGCTATGACCTAGACCTACAGTTCCAAACCCTCTCCAGTTACTGAAGCCTCTCCTAGAAGTTCAGAGAGTATTAAAAGCCCATGGTGTGAATGGTTTTACAAGCCTAAGGAGGAAAATACATTTGATTATCCTAATTCACCAATTGTAAGAGACAACAAATTTGGTGACTTTGTGCATTAAACTTTTGACAATTTGTGGCAATACAAAGAAAATTATGATAATGGTTGGTTGTTCTTAGCATCTCTGGATAAACTGATGAGGAAAAGAATGAGCTCCATGATACAAATTAAACAACTTCTAGCATCTCAGAATACAGTGAAGAAGAACAGTTAGTTTAGTGATAAAACTGACCAGCTCCCATGGTACATAAACAGTCTAAAGTTTTGCCCTGGAAGAGAAGCTTTTCTCCAGTGATGACAAAGCTCAAGTTCTGGAAAAAATCAAACTGAAGCCTTCATTGTAAGTTTAGCTAAAGTATAGAAAAATTTAATTCCCAGCCTTCAAATGTGTTAGAGATTAATGTAAAGTCATTAGCTGGTTAAAAAAGAAAAAGAAAAAGAAAAAACAGCATCATGTAACTTAGATGTGTTGGGGGACCCTTCTGAAGCTTAGAGTTTTGAACCCTCAGATTCTCAAGGGTTTAATTCACTTGAAGTAGGCTTTCTGGAAAAAGATACACTGAGCAGAAGATGTGATGATGTGGTGATGGGTCACCACCCCCTAATATATTATTGTATTTTCTGCCTTTGACTGAGAAAATTAATCCCCGTTGTTTGCTAAACCAACAGTGACTTTCTCTGAAGGAGATGCCAGGCAAGGCAATATTGATGTCCTTTGGGACCACCAATAGTTGCTTCTAGACCTATAATCAGAGAAGGCAACGCAGACTCCTAGAGGGGAGATAGACAGTGTAGTCTATGAGGAGGCACACAACACCACATAAGAGCTTAATGAGTTAATGAGCATAAGAGCTAATTCACTCAAGCAGAAGTCTAGAGAATATATATGGAAATGGATTTTAAGGCTGTAGGATGATAATGGAGGGAACATAAAACTGGATCCGGGTGGGCTAGGTTTATAAATGTGGACCCACAGAATAGAGAATCTAAGTTTAATATGGAAGTTCATACAGTTAAAAAAAATGTTTGAATGGTTGGTTGAAGTATTTGTCAAAAGATGGCCTACTGGAAAGAACTTGGAGCTGCCTGCTATATCTTGGCTTAATGTTGATGAAGGGATTTTAAGGCTCCTGAACATTGCAATATTAGAGTTGGTATGCTAAGTAATACCTAATTCTCTACAATGAGAAGGCCCAGAAGACATGCCCTTCACTAATCCTATAAAATACAAATAATGAGAGGGCACTAGCATATTTGAAAAGCTGTGGTGTCTTCCTTTTCCTTGTGCCAGATCTTAGGGGTTGGAGACACCTGCTGCTCAGTTAGATGAATTAAATGCAGTGGATTTAATTGGGCCCAGAAGTAGCAAGGGACAGGTGGCACCACTGAATCATCAAAGGCAAGGTGAGTGTAGCTATCATAAAATGTCATTATGAACAAAGCAAAGTCCATAATGGCCTGACCCTTAATGAACATCACAGGGAAAGTGAATTTTATGGTAGGCTGACTCATGGACCTTTGGTACTAGCTAATCAAACATGGTGTTTCCAGGTATAAAATAGATAAGATGCCTACTGTATTTTTGTTTGATCTGTATAAGTGGAAATTTTCTCAAACAATTTGGAGGAAAGGCTACATTGGATAGTGGTAAGAAGGGAATCTCATCTTATGAGCCAATTTCCAGATGTAAGGCAATTAGCAGACCCAGAAACCCAAGAATATAGGGATGGCCAGGTTTCTGAGGCTGGACCTTGACAACGTAACTAAGAGTTTTACTGTTAGCCTTTCTCTAGTGCTTCCCAGAGAGATCTGTGGCTTTTTACAAGGGTAACTGTACACTGTGGAGAAGGAAAACAATCAGGTTTGCCAGGTTCTATTGGATACTGGTTTTTAATTGATGCTGAATCTGGGAGACCTCAAGAAATATTGTGGCCCTCCAATGAAAGTAGAGGCTTATGGAGTTCTGGTGACTAAAGAAGTTTTGACTGAAGCCCAAACAACAGTAGATCCAGTGGGTCCACAAACTTGCCCTGTAGTTATTTCCCCATTTCCAGAATGTATAATTGGGATAGATATACTTGGAATTGATAGAACTCTTATATTGGTTTCTTGACCTGTAGAGAGAGGACTACTGTGTTTGGAAAGGCTAAAGGAGTGTTTTTAGAATTGCCTCTGCTAAAGAAACTAATGAATCAAAAACAGTATCTCATCTCTGGAGGAACTGCAGAAGATAGTGCCAACATGGAGACCTTGAAAGATGGAAGAGTAGTGGTTCCCACCACATTTTCATTTAATTCTCCTATTTGGTCCTAGCAGAAGACAGATGGATCTTGGAAAATGACGGACAACTATTAGAAACTCAATAAGTTAGTGACCCCAGTTGCAGCTGCTGTACCAGATGTGGTATCCTTACTTGAGAAGATTAACACATCTCCTGGTACATGATATATAGCTATTGATCTAGCAAATATCCTTTCCTTGGAACCTGTCCATAAGGACCACCAGAAGCAATTTGCTTTCAGTTGGCAAGGCCAGAGTAACTTTCACAGTTTTACCTCAAGGATATATTAACTCCCTAGCCTCTGTCATAACTTAGTTCAAAGAGATCTTAATCATCTGGATCATCATTGTGATATTTTGTGGAACAAAAGATCACAGGTATAAACACTTTTGTAGAAGAAATTTAATCTACCAAAATGGCTACTCTGGCTAGAATACAGACCTGCTCTTAGTACACACTTTTAATCTTAAACAATGAAGGTAAAGTGAAGTAGTAGAATAAAGCAGGCAGATTGGAGTTCATTCCTGAGTTCAGTGCAGGTCTGCAGAGGCAGTTGAAGCCAGAGAGCAGCACAGAGAGATAGAGAAAGGAGCCAGTTTTACTAGGAGAATTTTATAGAGACAGGTTGTAGAGAGAACATGCTAGACACAAGTGAAGACAGATGAGCCAGAGTAGAAGAAGGAGCCAGAAGATTAGAACAGGGTTCTAGTTAGTTTGAGGCCAAGTAGAGCAAAAAGTTGGAAGCTGAGAGAAGCCAGATTGAATCAGTCAGTTTGGAGAGGAGTTTTGAGCCAGAACAGCTGAGTTGAACCAGCCAGCCAGAGTTCAGAAAGAACAAAAACGGTAAGCTTATTAATTAGTATGTCTCAGAGGCTATAAAAATTCTAGACCCAGATTAGATTGTATGGAGGCTAGAAGCTTCCAGGACTAGGCTTAGGTTAACAGATGGAGACAGTAAGCCTCAGAGACACAACTGCATTAGGCAAATAAAGATACTTTTACACACTTTGGTAACTTGTTGATAAGACATATGTGTATCAGAGAAATCCAGCCAAGAATCAAAGGTCTTCTGCCTCAGTGAATTTTTTAAAACTCTGGTGGTGTGGACATGCATGGATATTCCTTCTAGGATGAAGAATAACTTATTGCATATGGCCCGTCCCACCACCAAGAATGAATCACAACACTTTGTGGGCCTATTTGGGTTCTGGAGACAGCACATTTTTCATCTCTGGGTTGTGTTATTCTGTCCCATATATCAAGTTACTTGAAAAGATGCTAGCTCTGAGTGGAACATAGAACAACAAAAGGCTCTTCAATGGGTCCAGGCTGCTCTACAGTTGCTCTACCACTTGGACCATATGACCCAGCAGACCCAATGGTACTTGAAGTAGCAGTGGCAGATAGGGATGCTGTTGGGAACCTTTGGCAGGCCCTATGGATGAGACACAGGTAAGACATATGGGATTTGGGGGAAAGGCTCCACCATCACCTGCAGACAACTATTTTTCTTTTGAGAGAGAACTCTCAGCTTGCTAGCTATTGGGCCTTAGTGGAAATTGATCATTTGACAGTGAGCCACCAAGTTAGTAATCAACATGGGCTGCCTGTCATAACCTGGGTGTTGTCTGACCCACCAAGTCATAAAGTAGTATGGGCACATAAGCAATCAATTATCAAATGGAATTACTGTATATGTGATTGAGCCTGAGCATGTCCTGAAGGCATAAACAAATTACATGAAACAGTTGCCCAAATGCCTATAGTTTCCACTCCTGTTACAATGCCATCTGCAGCCGAGCATGCACATATAACTTTATTGGGTGCTCTCTATGACCTAGTGACTGAGGGAAAAATGATGAGAACCAGGTTTATTTATGGTTCTGCACATTAAGCAGGCTTTATCCAGAAGTGGACAGCTGCAAAATTACAACTCCTTTCTGGGAAAACCCTGAGAGATGGCAGCAAATGCAAATTTCACAGTGGGCAGACCATTGGGCAGTTCATATGATCATACATTTTGTTTGAAAGGAAAAATGGCCAGATGTATGATTGTTCACTGATTCATTGTCTGTAGGCAATAGTCAGGGACTTGGAAAGAGCATGATTGGGAAACTGGTGAGAAAGACATCTGGAAAAGGAGTATGTAGATAGGTCTGAGCTCTCCAAAGGATGTGAAGATAACTTGTGTCCCATGTAAATGCTCATTAAAATGTGACTTCAGCAGAAAAAGACTTAAGTAGTCAAGTAGATAGATGACATGTTCTGTGAACAGTCAGACTCTTTCCCCAGGCTTCCCTGTCACTGCCCAGCCCAATGGGGCCATGAACAAAGTGGCGTTGTGGTAGAGGTTGAGGTTATGCATGGGCTCAACAAAATATATTGCCACTGCCAAAGTTAACATGGCTTCAACTGCTGCTAAGTGACAGATATGTCCACATCAGAGAACAAAATTGAGCCTCAGATATGGCACCAGGTAACCAGCCAGTGACCTGGTGGTAGGATGACCATTTCCTTCATGGATATGACAATACTTGTTGTTGGGCATGTAATGCTTATGCCCAAACTACCATCTGGGGACCTACAGAATGCCTTATCCACCGTCATGGTATTTTACACAGTATTGCTTCTGACCAAGGAAGTCACTGCATAGTCAGAAATGTGGGATCATGGAGTCCACTGGTCCTAACATGTCTCCCACTATCTTGAAGCAGCTGGCCCAATATAAAGAAATGGCTTTTACAGACACAGTTACAGTGCCAATTCGGTGGCAGCAGCTTGGAGGGTGGGGGCAGGGTTCTCCAGAAGGTGGCATATGCTTTGAATCAGCATCCATTTTATGGTACAGTTTTTCTCACAGCCAGTAACCACTGGTCCAGGAATCAAGGGATGGAAAAGTGAACAGTTCCACTCACTATTGCTCCTGGTGACCCACTAGGAAGAAGTTTGCTTCCTCTCCCTGTGACCTTAAGCTCGGCTAGACTAGAAGTTTTAGTTCCAGATGGGAAAGCACTTCTGCCAGGAAATACAACAAACGTCCCATTGAACTGACAGCTCAGACTTCCCACTTGCCAGTTTGGGCTTCTGATGCCCTTGAGCCAACAGGCTAAGAAAATAATAGTAGTATTGGTGGAGGGAAGCAATGATTGATCCTGGTCACTGGGACAGAATTGGATTTCTTCTCCATAATGGAGGTAAGAAAGGTTATTACTGGGTACAGGAGATAGTTTAGGGCATCTTTTTGTGTCATCTTGTCCTGTGATTAAAGACAATGAAAAACTACAATAGCCTCATCCAGAAAAGATGACAATGTGCACAGATCCTTCAGCACTTCTCCAGAAAAAGAACCAAAACTGCTGAAATGCTTGCTGAGGGTGGTGGAAACACAGAGTGGGTAGTAGAAGAGAGTTTACAAACACCAGATGAACATATGACCAGTTGAAAAGGGAAGGTTATAATTGACATGAGTGCTTATATCATATTTTGTTGAGAAGGTGTTTTGCACAGATATTTATATTTTCTATCCTCAAATCTTTTTAAAGAAAACAATTTACTTATTTAAATTGTTTTGCTACTTGGAAAGAAAAAAATTTTAGACATAAATATTATTACAAATTAGTTTAAAGATTTAATTTATATGTATGTCTCTATGTCTGTGTGAGCATATGTACATGCATGTGTGCTGGTGCAAGTTTGTGTACAATACACAGGCCGGAATAAGGTATGGGTGTCCTTGTCTATTGTCTTGGCCCATTTGTTTCTTGCAGAACCCAAGGTTCATGTTTTCTTGGGTAAGATGAAGCCAGCCAGCTGCAGAGATCCTTATTTTTCTACCCCCATTGGAACTGGAGTTACAGACATATGCAGGATGCCAGGCTTGTTGTGAGGGTGCTGGAGTCTGCACTCTGCTTCTCACGAATGTGTGACAAGTGCTCCTTACAGCGGCACCATCAGTCATTACATTACTGGTTCTCCTTCCCAATCTACCTCATAATATAAGATGGTTTGAGCTCAGTGCTGCTTTCTCCTGCTAGAGATTATTCTTTTTCAATACATTTATTTTATTACACATGTATAAAACAAACTACATACAGCAGGGAGAACTATGTGACAGTCATGAGTTTTATAAATGTTACATTCATAGTGGTTTGGATAGAACACAAGCTAGATGATTGAACCTACTCCTTAACTCAAAGCCTTAATTGTTACTCATAATGAAGGTTATGTCTAAGTCATTGTTCTAGAATTTAGTATACAGATACAAAACATGGGCATGGCAAAAACTTGTCAGATTTTAGTTAGGTGGCAGGGAAGGCAAGATCCAGGCCATGGTGGCAGGGAAGTCATGATATAGGTTATGGTGACAGGGAAGTCATGATACAGGTTATGGTGACAGGGAAGTCATGATACAGGACATGGTGACAGGGAAGTCATGATACAGGACATGGTGACAGGGAAGTCATGATACAGGTTATGGTGGCAAGGAAGGTATGATACAGGGCACGGTGGCAGGGAAGGCATTATAGAGGCCATAGTGATAGAAATGGCCATGATACAAACCACAATAGCAGGGAAGGCATGATACAGGAAGAAGTGGCTGGGAAGGTATGACAATGGCCATTGTGACAGAAATATGAGACTAGGGCTCCTCATTTCTGGGCAGAAAAGGAAGCAATGAGAGATGACAGTTGGTGCTTAGCTGTGCCTCTCTTCTCTCTGTCTCTGTCTCTCTGCCTCTGTGTCTGTCTGTCTGTCTCTCTCTCTCTCTCTCTCTCTCTCTCTCTCTCTCTCTCTCTCTCTCTCTTTCTCACTCTCCTCTCCTCTCTCTTCTCCTTTCTATTCAATAAAGACCCAAACCAATGGACAGACTCTTACCACATACATTCACCTAAAGCCCAGAGGTGTGTCTCCAATCATGAAAATCCACCATCACAGAGTTCATTTCTGATATCTTTTTAACTATTCAGTTGCAATGGTTAACTGTATCTTTGTCATTCTAATACAAAACAAACGATAGCAGTATGCTCTGCGGGGAACTTTTAATTTAGTGGGCCCTGGGGTGTTTTGCAATAAGAAAGCTGAAGTGTCTTTTCTGTCACAGAGATGCTACAATACATAGTTAACCCAGGATTTTATTCAACACAAGAAAGTGCCACCCTGGCAGGGATTCACGGCGCTGTTGAGTGTCCTTCTCTCATTTTTCCTTAAATGCGTTTCTCAGTGCTGAGAATCCCTCTCAAATCCATTGTCGACTCAAATCTACTAAATGAGGGGTTGAGGGACTTTAAAATTACACATATTTTCAGCCTTTCTGAGAATCTTATTCATACTACAAAACACTGTTCTGAATGCAGTAGAGAGGCTTAATTACACACTAAAGATAAAGAAGATAAAGAGAAGAGACCTGTAGGTGGGGTGGAAATGATTATCCATAAGTATACAGAGTGTGAGCTTGCTTGGCACTTACACAACTAATTGCCCACACCCGGCTGGCATCTGCATGCGCGGCTTCTGTGAAAGCCGGAGTGCCTGTGAGATCTGTTGGCATAAACAAAAGAAACAGATGTTTCAACTTTGGTAGCAAGCAGACTTCGGAAGAAAACTATACATTTAAGGCAGGGTACGCAAGGGAGGAAATGGTGAACACAGCCTGTCTCTTTGAAGCCCCAGAATTTAAAATGCTACTGGTAAAGCACAAACTTCAAAGGGAAAAGTACGTGCTCTTTTTTAAGTAGAAGATTTTTTTTAGACTCTTCATTACATGTAAATATGCATGAAAGCATGAGGTAACTTCTTATTTAGCTTTTCCTAATAAACTTAGAAGTATATCTATTTGTAGGGTGCTATAATTTAAGGAAATCATAGTCCTGTTTTCCTACTACCTCATACCTTCCTTAGAAAATTTTGTTGACTACTTCTGTACCAAGACAAGCCTCAAACAGGGCAAGCCTTGGAAAGGTGTATTATCAAGTCACCTTGAACTACCTTTCTCTTCCATGAAGCCCTTGTCTTGAGACTACAGCATCATTAGTGGATAGAGCAGATCTTGTAAGATGCATGACGGTCCAGAGTACCACAGCCAGGACCCACTATTTACAATTAACCAAATAGTTTAGTCTTATAATCAAGTTTAGTTGGTTAGGGGATAAGATCTTTTTAGATCAAGATAAAGGATGTAAGTTAATAGAGATGAGATAGAATAGATATTGATTTTCATTCAGAAATTTAGATCCAACAAGACAGGAAAGATGTTTACTTCAAGTATGATAAAAATAAAAAAAAAAAACAAATAGCCAAATCCCTATGAATGTAACATTTATATAACTCATGATTGTCTCATGGTTTTCCCTGTTGTATGTAGTTTGTTTTATTTGTGTGTAACAAAATAAATGTATATGTTTTTTTTTAAAAGCAGTTCTAAGAACCAGCCATAAGAGTGGGGATATAATAGCCAATTGACATCTCATTCTTTATGTGGGAAGCAAGGAGCAGGGAACTCTGGTGCCCGCTATTTGATCACTGCCCCTTGGCACAGAGGAAGGGGATGCAGGTCATCCAGATGAGACCTCATAGGCTGTGGTCAGATAGGAGGACCCCACCTGTGAGAGGTGTAGGGCAAGAGAATAGGGCAGAAGAGGGAGGGAGGGTGGGAACAGGAAAATAGGAGTAGAGCAAAAGGATTACAGTTGGCATGTAATGTGCATAAATTATCATTTTAAAACTTGGAAAAAACAAGAGAGGGGATCCAGAATAATCCCCTACCAGGAATGGTTACACTTGGTATCACAACCAATAATAAGCACAATTTAAAATGTATGTAGCTATTTCCTGATGAAGATAAACAAATAATCAATAAACTAACAGCATTCAGCATCAGCACTCATCAGAAGAAGGAAAAACACAGACTTACTAATTTTGCTCACAAGAACTTACAATCAAAGGCCAGATAATGAGTACTGCCAAGAATAGAAAGGATTCAGAACACCAATGCAAAGCTACGGTTAGAACATCAAATTGTATAACCAAAATAGAACCCTCATCATAGTGATAGAGTCTTTAAAAATTATTTTAAAGCAAATTTTACTTAGAAAACCTACTATTAACCATGCACTTTGTTTTAGGTTCTGTAGTGTTTATTGACCTACCTAGTGAATCATTTAACATATTGATTAGTACAAATGCTCCAATTCCTTCTACTTCTCTTGTTTTCCTGAAAGGAGTCCTCATTTTTTCTTAATGTATTGAACAGACTAAGATTAATTATGACATTACTATAGTTGCTTTTATGGCCTTAATATAGACCTGTTGATATTCTCTTCACCTTGAGTTTTTTTCCTTCTGTCTTCTCTGTCTTATGCTTCTCTCTGTCTGTCTCTGTCTGTCGGTCTGTCGGCCTGTCTGTTTGTCTGTCTCTCTCTCTCTCTCTCTCTCTCTCTCTCTCTCTCCCTGTCTCTCTCCCCTCTCGGTGTATCCATATGTGTCCATGTGCATGTATGTATGGGTGTAATTGCACAAGCACATACGTGTTCATGAGTGTAGAAGCCAGAGTCAACATCACACACCTTCTTTCTTTGCTTTCCACTTTACTTTTTGAGACAAGTCTCTCACTAAACCTTGAGTTCAGCATTTTGGAGAGACATCCTGACTGGAAGCCCCTGGGATCCTTCTTGTTTCTCTGTTCCTGACACTGAGCTTACTCTTGTCCACTGCCATGCCTAGCTTTTTACGCAGATGCTGGGTATCCAACCTCAGCTCTGCATGCTGTGCTTTACAGGCTAAGCCCTGTCTTCATTGTGGTCTCTATTGACTTTATATTTCTAGAGTCCAGTCCCTTTCTCTCTCTTACTAATAGTGATTATTTTTAAATTATCTCTCTTCAGTGCTCTGTATTTCTCTCCCCTACATTGTCTGAATTATGAATCTACTTCTTGGTTCTACCTTAATACCTATGCTTCAAATCCTCTCTCATTCTGTCTGTGCTGAGGCCTAGGCCCCACTCATGCTGAATAATCATGCTACCACTGAGCTTTCCCATCCATCCCCAAATATATTTTTCACTCATCCCAAAGAACATTTTAAATTATATGCCCCATAGTTCTTAGTGTATCTAAAATCAAACACATATTTAACCAATGTTTTAAATTTTCCTTCCATATATCAGAACTTATTATGAGTATAGAAAATACCATGATAAAAACTGAAAAGTTTTACTTG
This sequence comes from Acomys russatus, assembly GCF_903995435.1. NCBI lineage: Eukaryota > Metazoa > Chordata > Mammalia > Rodentia > Muridae > Acomys > Acomys russatus. The sequence goes on along the minus strand of NC_067148.1, from coordinate 48,104,924 downwards.
CTGGTGAGACGTTTATGGGTCACTGAGGCTAGACAGACAGGTATCCACATGAGTGCAGCAAAACATTCCAGGTCATATGACAGATTGTTGCATCCCCTAATCTCTAGCATCATGTTACAGGCTTGTATAAATTCTACTAATAATATCCACGCCAATCTGTTTAACTTACCCTATCTCTATTCTAAATTAATCGTCCTAAAGCCTGAAGTATAAAACGTGTACAAGGTTTGCAATATTTAATATCTCCCTAAAGTCAGAGGATCCCATACGTACAAAGGCTGCATCTTCACCTATAATGCCCTTCACCTTTGGCTGTCTCTCTTATGTTATCACCAAAGTCAATGCCCATCGGCCCACAGCCTGCCTCTGTGCCAGCTCACCTGAGCCACAACGTTGTCTGACTAATTTTGCCCAGAATACTTCCCATTTTTTGGTGTGCTGGTGTTTGTTTTGAAATTATGCTAATTTTGGCAACAAAAGGACACACACAACTCAAGGTGAACAAAACAAAAGGCAATTAAGCATGGTAGTAATCTAACGTGGATGGTCTTGGGTGGTTGGAAATAGTTGACTGGAAACATATAATGTAGCATCATCTGGGCTCCGTTTTTCCTCATGACTCTATCATCCCCTGGGGCCCAGAAGTCACCTGCACCTTCTCAACAAAGGAAAAAGGGAGTCACAACAGGTAGCCTTCTTGTGTGTTTAGTGCCTAGGCCTAGAAATGGAGTGCCACTTCTGCTCCTAGTCCAGTGGCTAGGCCTTTCTCATGGCGCATGCTCAGCTGCAAAGGATTCTGAGAAAGATTGACCAACTGTGAACCCAGCCATCAGAGGAGTTAGGTTTATATAAAACTAGCAGTCTCCCCTACTCTGTCCTCCTTGATAGTCACCATGAAGCATAAGTCACTTATCCATTAACATCAGAGCAGATTATCCTTTTTCTGGAAGTAATTTTATAATCACTGTAAATAGGAGTGAGAATTCTTTTTTCCAAAATCACAATACATGGTGTCTTTGTAATTTGTTTTCTATCTGACACTTGCTCTTCTACAAATGTAATATTCTTTTCTGTTATGTGTCTCTTTTCTTAATCAGTAGAATTGAAGGTCCTTGACAAAAAGAACTGTAGCATATAATTTGTAGTGGTACATGTATTCATTTGATATGTATTTGTTGAATGACTGTTAACCAGTAAGACAATAGTTGATACTATGGAAAATGCAGAAAATAATAAGAAATTGCACTGCATCTTTGTTGCTGTTTTGCAATGTTATAAGCAAATTTTCTGAGCCTTTTAAAACAATGGAGCAATGTATTCATTGAAATTGATTCAAATGATCAACTATTTAATGAGATGGAATATACATACTATAAGCAGAGGAGTACATAAACAAATGGGATTATCAAAGATTATTTTTTATCCCTTTCTGTATTGAATGAGCCATGGCTTATTAATCATGTTGCCCTTGGCAACTGAGTCACATTATAAAATAAACATTATTGACCAGGCACTGTGGCTCATGCCTTAAATCTCAGCACTATAGAGGCAGGAGCAGGCAGACCTCTGTGAGTTTGAGGTCAGCTTGCTCTACAGAGGGAGTTCCACAACAGGCAGGGTTACACAGAGAAGTCCTGTCTCAAAGAACCAAAAACAAAAAGCCCATAAATTAACATTGTTTCTTTGTGGCTAGAGAGATGGCTCAATGCCTAAGTGAGAGGAAGGCTCTTACAAACAATACTGGTTTGATTCCCAGCACTCACATGGCGGCTCCTGACCATCTGTAACTCCAGTTTCAGGGGATCTGACTCCCTCTTCTGGTCAGACATCCACTTGGCACACAGATATCCATGTAGACAAAACACACACATATGCATAAAATGAAATAATAAAATGAAACTAAAATGGAAAGATAATATTTAAAAGGAATATTCTTTGAAGAGGTCAGTGGCATTGTACATATTAAAAACGTGCTACTGCTCATATTTCTCTGTGAGGTGAGGAACAACACAATGTACTCAGCACTCACATCAAAGAGGGAAGAAATGGGTTTTAACTGAATGAAGAGAGAAAAAATAGGATTAAACTTATTTACTGTAGGAAGAATTTTGGTCAAATCTGCAGGAGACCATGTCTTAAGGAGTGAATTAATCTTAAAATAGTATATTGATTTTAAACTGTTTTTCTATTTTTTTACATTTATATATTTTTAAATTATAAGATTTGTTGCATAAGTGAAAGTGATAGAAATCTATGGGCCGCCAGTCTTCCACAGTCCAGTGCCCAAAAGCTGAGGCTAATGCTCAGTTTCCTATGTGAAAAGACTCAGAGAGGAGCCCAAACAATGCAAGGGAAAAAACATCCCTGGCACTCTTTCTTTTCTCACCCCCTCCCGAACTACTCCAAGGTCTGTTTTTGCCACAACTTCATAAGTATTTCAATTACTTGTTCCCTGAACAGTCCTGCAGCGAGGCTCTGCCCCCAGCCCCCTTCTTACAGATGACGATATTGAGGTTAAGTGATTTTCTCAGGGTTACAAAGAGACCTAGCAGCAATGGGGAATGAGAACCAGTAGTTCAACCTTCTTGCAGATGAATAGATTGAGTTTCAGAGCAGCTCTGGCATTGTATTGCAAAGGAGCCTCTCAAATGCCTGGCTGAATGTTTAAGTCCTGGAAATGAAAGGGAGGCTGTGAGGAGAGCATTTTCTTTCTTATTAATGACATAGGCAATTGTCTAAAGTTGGACAGAAAGGCTCTGTAGAAAAAAAAAGAGTCTTTTTGTAAGTACAAACAGCAGGATACTCAATTTGGGACCCTCTGTCAAGGAGACTGTTGTCATCTGTCTACTTACAGACAGTGCTGCTGAGGAAGCTGGACTTCAGATCGGAGACGTGGTGCTGTCTGTCAACGGCACTGAGGTCACCAGTGTTGAGCATGCAGAAGCTGTGCACCTTGCAAAGAAAGGTAGGTGGCCCACTTACAGGCTCCAGAGTTCACTGGAAAGGCTGAGAGCTCAATACACGGGAAGTTCTAATAGGAGAAGGTGGCAGATACAGAGGGGATGCCTTTAGCAGCATGATGTTTTATCCAAGTAATTACATTTCTCTTCTAAACTGTGCATACTTTGTACTGATCGTTGTCCACTGAAAATGTCAGTAAACAAACTATACTCTACTACCAAAACACTTCTTTAATTTAAAAAAAGAGACATCTTCATCATATGAATCCATTTACCACCTCATTTTATTTCTTTTTTATATACATTCCTTCCATTTGTTTTTACATTTCTTTGCAAAGTTAAAAAAAAAAAAACAACTCAGGGTTTTAGTATGCGGGGTGTGTGTGTGTGTGTGTTGTGTGTGTGTGTGTGGTGTGTGTGTGGGTGTGTGTGTGTGTGTTAGACAGAGACAAACACAGACAGAGAGATTTTCTTTGGACCACTTGAGGCCTGGGTGTCAAGCAGTTCCAACACAGATGGAACTACGACAGGAGTAGGGAGAATGTGTCCCCTGCACCCTTCCATCCATTTACAACAAACTGTGGGCAGATTAATGCCCTTGATCTCTCTGAAAAATAACTTTCTTTGGCACTATTTTATAAGTCCTTAAATCTCATGGATAAATACATTCAACTAGAAAATGTGTTCCATCATGGGATTATTTGATGTGGTATCTTATTCCTGGATCCCTGGATGCTAGGTATCTTATTCCTGGATCCCTGGATGCTAGGTATCTTATTCCTGGATCCCTGGATGCTAAGTATCTTATTCCTGGATCCCTGGATGCTAAGTATCTTATTCCTGGATCCCTGGATGCTAGGTATATCTTATTCCTGGATCCCTGGATGCTAGGTATCTTATTCCTGGATCCCTGGATGCTAGGTATATCTTATTCCTGGATCCCTGGATGCTAGGTATATCTTATTCCTGGATCCCTGGATGCTAGGTATCATATTCCTGGATCCCTGGATGCTAGGTATATCTTATTCCTGGATCCCTGGATGCTAGGTATATCTTATTCCTGGATCCCTGGATGCTAGGTATCTTATTCCTGGATCCCTGGATGCTAGGTATCTTATTCCTGGATCCCTGGATGTTTGGGATGCTCCTGAAGCATTATTAGGCACTGATAATGCTATTTAAAATGTGCCTGTGGAATGGACCACAAGTGCCCTTGTAAGTGTGTGTCACTTGCCTTCTTTTGTGCTTTGGGGTTAGCGAGAGCCAAAAGTTCTTGAGTGCAGACTAACATTTGAAAACCATCTACAAATGCATTGTACGTCTGTATTCTGAATGGTTTCCAGGTAGAATTTGGCTTGATGTTTTATTGTTCTGTAAGATGTGTGCTGAGTATCCCAGGAATGCAAGATCATTATCAGTTAGCACGTGCAACTACTCTTGTAGGTCTTAGCCTGATGTTTATCCTTTGTGAAGCACAGCTTGGCAGGATTTATGATCCTGATCACACGAACTTGATAGCATAAGACAGTAAGGCAATGTTATCCGTTAATTTTGTCCTTAGCTGTTCTTGAAGATAATTCCTTGTAATTTCATTTTTGGGAAAATAAACCTTTAGTAATACTTTTACTCATAGTGTTATTTTGCTCCAACAAGCTTAATGTTGTTTATAATACGTAACCCTTCCTGGAAGCTAAAGGAAAACAGAGACCATCTCTAAAACTTGAATCGAGGAGTTTCTGGCTTCAGAAAAAATGCTGAAATTTTGTCTACTGATTTTGACAGTAGGGAGAAAAGTGACCTCAACATCCTAGCTTGAGCTGCTTGTTTCTGAGAGTTACTTGGAAGAATGGGTTACACGCTAGGTTATAATCTGGGTTCCACCTTAACTTCCTTCTCTTTAAAAAAAGACGATGACCCCCTGTCTTTAGCAGCACTTCAGTTCAACACTAGACACACCCTTGAGGCAGGAGGTAAATTGTGGATCTGGGACGTTAAAGAAGAATTCAGAAAGAGAAAGGCGAAGATGGTGCCATGCTTGTATTTGTTGCGGCTGTGAGAATTACATTAAACAGCAGAAGAGGGCTCAGTATCTCCTGTGAGGAATGGGCGGGGGAGGTGATTATTATCATTTTATCATTCGGGTGCTCCTGGCAAACCTTGTTCTGCCTCAATACCACTAAATACCAGAAAGCTGGCAGCACCTGCTATGGACAGTCAGCGAGATGCATCCACCTGGGTGGAAGCATAGGTCATTGCGCATTCACATATGATCTTCTGCACGTACTTAGGGGTGACTGACTGTAGCACAGCTTTTAACTCAGAAACAGCAACATCTCTGATGGGATAATCAGGAGAGTCTCTGGGAGTCTTGGTCACCCACCATGAAAGCAAACAAGATAAACACAGCAATTGGACTGAAATAGCAGCCCGCGAGGTATGTTGTCCTAAAGTTCACCACCATACTCACAGGAGTGGGAGTAGGGCGTACAAGAGAGGGTTGCAGATTTAAACTTCCTCTAGTGCATAGTTTCCAAAGTATTTTTTAATAATCCCAAAACAGTAGGTATTATCTAGTAAAAAAAATAAATAAGAATCTGAGAAGCAGAGCAGGGAAAGGATATTGACATATCAACAATCTGTAATAAGCAAGGTAGAATGAATACATCTAAGAGAACAGACATTGAAATTTAAAAATAAAATCAACACACATCATTTAATTGGTCAAGGAGGACATATATAGGATGGGAAACAGGAAGAGTCATAGATAGTGCTAAGTATGAAAAAGGCAAATGTTGAAAAAGTAGGATGTGAACGGAATAATAAAATAAATGCAAAGTACTTAGGTGGTTCAAGCTAGTATATAAACCCTCACAGAAAGTGTCAGTAAGAAACAGAGAAAGGGAGGAAGAAAGTGAGGAAGAGAAGGAGAGAAGGAGGGAGAGAGGGAAGAAAGAGAGTCAGGCAGGCATTAAAAAAAAAAAAAAACAGTTAAAGCAAAGGACAAAACCAAAAGAATAACATAAAACTATCTTAATCAAGAATGCCACCCAGCTACAGTGGCACACACCTTTAATCTCAACACTCTGGGAGGCAAAGGCAGAGAGATATCTGTGAGTTCGAGGCCAGCCTGGTCTATAGTCTACAAAGCAAATCCAGGTCAGCCAAGGCTACACAGAGAAATCCTGTCTCAAAAAACCAAAGAACAACATCAACAAAAACAAAAACAGAATGCCTGAGACAACATACGTAAATACATGGAATAGAAAATTTGGGGTGTGTGTATGTGTCATTGCGTACACATACATGTGTTTGTTATGGGGATGTACATGTATGTGGGTAGATATGTGCTTATGCATGTGGAAGCCAGAGATCAGCTTCAGGTGTCATTCCAAGGGTGCTTTCCACCTTCTCCAGTGATACACAGTGACTCAGTGCCATGAAAATCACTGGGCCACAGGCTGACTCGGCAGTGAGTCCAGTATTGGCCACTGCCTGTGTCTCCTGTGTCTGCCTGTGCTGGATTATAAACACAAGCCATCATGCATGGCTTTTAAAATACATCTTCTGGGGATCAACTTGGGTCTTTATGCTTGAATGGAAAACACTTTACCAACCAAGCTATATCTGTTGCCCATGAAAAAGATTATTAGAAACAAAACAAGATGCCTCCAAGATTAATGAAAAAAATACAGAAAGAAATCAGAATATGTTTACATAATACCAAATAGATGGGTGTAAAAAACTCTTAGACAGGCAATCTATAGTGAAACTTAAAAATGTTAAAGAAAAAGAAGAAATTATTTAAGCATCAGGATGGAAATATTGCATTACCTCTAAGGAAACTGAAATATAACCAGATGTTTTTAACACCAGATTCCAGAATAGTGTGGAGTAATAGTCTCCATTACTCCATTAAAGAAGCTCACATGCAAAAGTCCTGACCAAGCTAATATAATATAAGCGATAGAAACAGCAGTATACATTCTGAGAAGATACAGAGCCTTTCTGATTGAAGATTATAACTGACCAAAACCTACAGCTAAGAGAAAAATTTATCAAACTAGGTTCTCCTGTAAAAGTTGGTAATCCAGTATGGTATGGAAAGCCCTGGAAACATACACACAAGGAACACCAAACAGACTGATCAAGTTATATTTAGGAATATATATGTATACACACACACACACACACACACACACACACACACACACACACACACACGCCATGGATATGATAGAGAGCAAAGAGGGGTATATGCAAGGCTTTGGAGCACTGAAAGGGAAGGGAGAAATAATGTATTTATAACCTCAAAAATAATGTAACTTTTTAAAAAAATCAACAGTATATACTGTACTAACCACAAGAAAAAGAAAAGAGGGGGAAAGTACATGTGATTAACTACAGCAACAGAAATTCGAAGTGTTTAGAGTTAATCTGTCAAAGAATGAAGATCTTTATGGAAAACTATGATTCTCTCAACGTCTGTGAAAGAACTTGGATAGGTATACAGGTCAGTGTAGAGTAGTGTGTTCTGTGTTCAAGGCCTTAGGCTTAATCCAGTATGGTGGAAGGGACTAAATGTCTGGAAATAAACACTATTTTTATGCATTTACAGGCAAAATGTGACTATCTTAATTCTTCCAAAAATCACACTAAATTTTCAATAATATTACAATAAAATGTAATTAAAATGTATGGGTAGCTCAGAAAACTTACCTACAAATATGCAAAAAGGTAATTGTCTTTAAAGGGCTACATTATAACCGGGCGAGGTGTCACACGCCTTTAATCCCAGCACTTGGGAGGCAGAGGCAGGCGAATCTCTGAGTTCCAGGCCATCCAGGTCTACAAAGCAAGTCCAGGACAGCCAGGGCTGTTACACAGAGAAACCTTGTCTCGAAAATCCAAATAAATAAATAAATAAATAAATAAATAAATAAATAAATAAATAAATAGCTACATTATTCATAAATAGGACAAGATGGCAAAATAACATTTTGTACCAGATATGAAGGTATATTCCAAACTATAATAACATATTAGAATGGGGTTCTTTTGTAGGAACACAGATTAGTCTAGAAAGCTCAAAAAAAAAACTACTCAACTGTTCATCAAACTGTGACAAAGGGCTCATACATTATGCGTTAAATATTATTCTATATAGAGAGTTGGACTTCAGTTGTGTCAGACCTCGATTTTAAAGTTAAAATCAATGCCAGTAAAAGAAATTATGGATCAGCTTTGCCACTAATCAAAAAAATGCAAATTGTCAACAAGATGATGTTTTAGATTCAATATATTTTTAAAATGTCATCGAATAGCCGCTGGGTTTGACAGGGGCATAATGGTAAGCCAATGAGAGTCCTCGTGCACTGGCTGAGATACAAGAAGTCTACGGGGTAATCTGCACTTCCTGGTGAAACATCTAATAAATCCTAAGGCCTAGCAGTTGTCTTCTGGACCAATAAACCCAAAAACTACTTAAGGGACAAATACAAGGAAGGTCATTTGTGCAGGATTTTACGTGACAGAAAGGAATTAGAGGCAGCCTGGTGACCATCACTAGGGGAATGTGTAAACCTGTGCTGAGATGCACACACAGTCTGCATTTCTAATCACTTGGAAGCATCACTGGTAGATTTTTTTAAAAGATGGTTTCAAGTTGGAAAAGACAAGAATAAACAAAAGGGAGATAGAAAGAGAGGCAATCAGGCATACAGAAAAACACCATGACATCACTTATGTAAAATAAGAAGACAGACATACACAAGATAGTATGGTGACATTCCTATATCAAATCCATTTTGTGAAGCCTATCACGAAAGAGAAAATAAATTAAACAAATTATTGTACTTGAACAAGGAGTAAACAAGAAAGCAAGGAACCCACAACTCCAAAGCAAATCCCCTGGCATGATCTAGGTGGTATTACGGCCACTCTGCCCTTGATTTATCCGCAACAGAAGATGCCTTTCAAATGGGTCCTACCATACGTAACTGCAGCTAGAACCTTGCACTGACATATATAGGTAATAATGCTGAGAGCAGGTTGAGCAAAGCAAACAGGATTGCTGAGAAACAGCAGGTTTTGTAGGAGCATACACGATTGTGACACTAATTCAGAGTTGTGGACATCAAGTTACTTTTAAGAGAACGTTCTGAATCTAGCTGTGAGCAGGACTCAACCCACACCTCTTTCAAATCTGGGACGTGGATGCTGCCTCCACAATTGGAGTTTTAATCAACTCTCTGTGTTGAATCTTTCACAACCAGCCTGGCATCAGGACCCAGCCAGAGTCTTTCTGGTTTTGTTTTTGCTTCTTGACACTCCATACATATACATAATGACTTGTTTTCATCCCCTTCCTCCCATTTAATCCTCTTCTTAAGCCCAGACTTGGCCAAACAGTTACAGCCCTGTGACTGAAAGCCTTACTTTGTTATCTTATATCAACAAGGTAGCATTTGAAAAGGAGGCACACACGGGTACAAACTCTAATTTTGTAATTGCCATTATTAGTTGTATGACACTCAGTGTCATGTAAAAAATGGCAATATCTGTATGTGGACCTTTGGGATTTTGTAATCTTGCTTGCTTTTTTGAGACAAGTTCTCATTGGACAGCCCAGGGCAGCCTTCAATTTTACCCATAGCCACCTGTGCTAGAATTACACGTATAAACATCACGCTCTGCTGAGCCTTTATGTAATTAGGTTGCCCTTATACAGTGGCCTTGGCTTTTTATAGGGCTGGCTATTGGCAGACTCAAAGAGGAGATTTAATCACCAAAGTAGATAGTAAAGGAACACACTGAAGCTCAGCGAGTGGGCAAGCCTCTGCTCCATCAGGGCTTTGTTTTACTAAGTGCAGGCTTTAGTAAAATCAAACACGCAAGTGCCTCTGGAGGCCAGGTTCTCAGCTGCTGAACACAGTGCAAGCCCTCGGGGACAGAACAAGTCTTGCACATTTCTCTTCCTCACTTGTGAGGGTGGTAGAGTTTGTCTGACAGCAGAGGTGCGACTCTGCCACAGTTTAAGATTGGTGGCATAATAAGACAGTGAGCCAAGGAGAAAGTGTGAATTAGAAAAAGAAGTTATTTTTCCCTTTCCCTGTAGCTGTAAATAACCTCACCGAGTTCTCCACTTCCAAACATGGGCCAACATGTGAAGGGAGAAGCGTTTTCTGGGGAGCTTTTGTTTTGAAGGACTTTGTCACTGAAGCACTAGGGTGGGTAAAGATGGGATTTTTAAAACTCCTTTATCTCATGAAACTGACAATTTTGTTGACTCTTTCACCTCAAGCTGTAGACAGCCATCTTTTGACATTCTTCATCCCAGCCAGTACTCAAAGCAAGCAAGATGCCCAATGGATAAAAAGCAATAGTGGTGCACTTCCATCCCCACGATCAGGAAATTGATAAGAATAAGTAATATGCAGTGCAGGAACTGTAGGTTTTGATTTTGTTGGGTTTCTTTTTGTGGGGGGTTAGGTTTTTTTGGTTTGTTGTTGTTGTTGCTGTTGTTGTTGTTTTGCTTTTTTTTTTTTCACTGAGATATGTATGTTTGGGTTAAAAATAAATTTGTCCAAAAGAAACTAAATCACAGTCGAAGAAATAAAGAAATACAGTAGTCAGTAGGCAAAGAGCAAGCAGCAAGGGCTCATGGAAGCAGGAATGCTTGGAGACTCACAACTGATACTGTATTTGGACATCATCTCAGAGCCTGTTACAAACACAGAATGTCAAGGCTCATGCTGAACCTGCTGAACGAAGGCTCGCAGTTTAATAACCCACTGGCTGAGGTTAACTGTGGGGTGTACCAAATTAAGACGTCTCGTAACTTTAGGCTTAGAAACTTAATAACTACAGGAGGTTTTAAGGGTTGACGCTTAAAATTTTAGTTCTTTTAATGTATACAGTACAATGGCTATAGAAATCATTTTTTTTTTTTTTTTTTACAAAATGTAATATTAAAAGTCTAAAATCTCATTCAAGCTCTTCTGTGAATGCCAAGCCTGAGTCCTCTGGGCCCTGAGTAGCATGTGGTAAAGAGTATAAAACCACTGTCTCCCAACAGCTGTTCGGAGCGCAACAACTCCCGGTGCATCAGGCCCATGTCCTCAGTCTGGGTATGAGAAACTTTCCTCTCACATGATAAAACCACGCTGCAGCAAGGCCAGCTGCAGTCTTGCCCCAGAGAGAATTTTTCATGGTGCACCAAGTTATGTTTATGACCAGGCAGAAGCACAAGCTTAGTCTGATCGGTATCAGAGAAGCTCACATGCAGCCTGTGTAAGCAAGAGGAAAATGACCTCAGGGCCAGCCCACTGCAGCAGTCCATAAATAAATTGGCAGATGTGTCAACTGTGCACATTAGTCCAGGAGTGCAGTTCTTTGGGGACTGTAGTCCAAAGACAAAGACATTTGTGGGTTGCTGGTCAATCTGCAGTATTTCTTCTAATTTTTCTGGATGTGTTTTTGACAGGAGCTTAAGGGCAGTTCAATAAATTAAAATGTATTTACATGGCAATGAAGAATTATCTTGACATACTGCGAGTTATTTAATTACCAAGGTACTTTGCGTGCTGCTAAAGTTAAGACTGTGTCAGCCTTTCTGGGACAAATCTTTATTTTCAGGGCCATGTGGCTCAGCCAGGAATGATCCCCTGGGTTGGAGCTTGTCAGTTATAGAAGATGAGTCTCCTCGCTGACCCCCATTTCCATAGACAGCTCTAAACAGATCGGTAATCTCAATGTCAGACATCATGATGAAGTCAGCGCTGCCAAGGCCAAATGTCCTCCTTTAGGGATGTGGCCTTCCTCTCAGAGGAATTGTAAATGAAGTCATACCCCATTGGCAGTCTTCAAAGCGTGTCAGGGTTGCTGTCTGTCTGCACGGCATTCAGAGAGCTGTCTTAAAGCATCAAAAGGTAGGTGTGTGGTGTCCATGCTGGCAGCAACAAAGCACAGTGGGCAGGCAGCGACCTCATATTAACGGGACAGAGACAATTTCTGCAAGTTGTACTCTACAGAAATCCTGTGTCGCTGAGGTCCACCAGCAAAGAAGGCATTCCAAGAGAGACAGGAACTGGAAGCTCAGGGTACAGTCCTGACTTAACCTGAAAACAGAAAGGGGTCAGTACCTAGGACCTCCCAGAACTCAAGGATTTTGATGAGGGACAGTCTTAGCAAGAGACATAAGTAGTGACTTAGAGGAAGGATGCTAACTGTTGCAAATAAGAGTGCTGCAGAAGGGCGGAGCATACGTCCACACCCTTCTTCTTAGGAAGTAAATCTAACCTTTAAGGAATTGGCTTGATGTTACAACCAGTAACATTGCACAGACTTGACTCTGTCATCAGAACTGTCATGGTATTGACCAAGGAGTTTTATACAGTTCAGGAAACCTGGGTCTCACATCAGTTCCACCACAGAGATGTGAGTCAACAGAGGTAGCTGTCCAGTTCTGATTATCTTCATGAATACATAGGTTTGAGTGTCTAAGAGACTCGGTTTCATATAATGGTAGGATTTTGTTTCTCTGTTTTAAAAACTATGACTGATTCTCCAACCATTAACTCTGCGTAGTCACTGCCCCTCCAGAATATTATAAAATGTTAAGCTTCTGAACTCTTCCAAATTCATGCTCCTAGGTCCAGACATCTTGACAATGGTGGTAGGATCCGACATCAGCCGCTGTCCAAACACCCCGTGGCCCACCTGCCGTGGCTACCTGCACAAGAGGACTCACACGGGCTTTGTGAAGGGCTGGAGGAAGAGGTGGTTTGTGCTGAGGCATGACAGCTGTCTCCTCTATTACAAACACAGAAAGGTAAAGTGTGAGGGTGGATGGCAGCTGATCTGGGTATGAAAAAAAAAAAAGCTTTGGGAAGTAAAACTTCCTTGGTCTACCCCGTGTCCAAGAGTCACCCTTCAAGGAGTGATATTTCAGTACTATGGGAATAGCAGCTTCCCCTCTGACTGTCCCAGAGTTGATCTTCCTTCAAAAGTCAGATAATTGTAGTGTGTGCTCTCTTCTGCTGCATAAACCGAGGCACATCTTTCTTCCCAGTTACTTCAGTTTCAATCCTCTATACAGATTTCCTCATCACTATAAAGAAAATAAGAGCCAAAATAAGTTTCTAGTAGTATTAGTTAATCAAAGTGGAAAGTACAGCATAGCTCCTCAGGCCATGGTGTGGGCAGTGTGCCATGGCTGGCAGAACTTGGTGCTGTTGAGGTTTCTGAAGCAGAGAACTGGGCACGCCACCTGGGGTACCAATTTCCACTTTCCAGATCTCACAAGAATGGTGATGTCTAAACTCCAGGGGAAGGCTGGGATCGCACAGAGAATAACCCCAAGGCTGTGCTTAAGCAGTCCTCCTGCTAGATTCCTGTGTCTGAGTGGGTCTGGGATGGGCCCATGCACTTGAAAAGACCTTAGGCGAATCTAATTCACAGTTTACATTTTGTTACCATGTGTGTTTCCCCAGCCAGATTCAATCCAGGGTCTCATTTTGTTAAGCCAATGCAAACATGCTTGAAAACCACGACAGAGATCTCATGTAGATCTCTCCTACTTTACAACTTCTCGTAAAATCGTCTCAACGGATGTGAGGAGATAAACAGGCTGAGTGTCATAAGGGGCACACACACTCTCCCACTCAACCAAGGATGTGCCGTGTCCTGCAGCCTTGTGGGCTGCTGGCCTCACTCCAGGGACATTCATAACCCACCTCTAATCAGGACTCAAAGCAAGAATTTTGGCTATTTACCTCATTCATGTCACAATCTTATTTTTTCCCTTCTGTCTTTATTTTACAGTGTGTGTGTGTGTGTGTGTGTGTGTGTATGTGTGTGTGTGTGTGTACATACATACGTACGCACTGTGTGCTGTATAAACAAACTTAATTTCTTCCTGGGAAGAAGAAAATAGTAAAGAAATCAGTGCCTAGGGAAAGTGAGAGATGGTCTCCTATTGACTCCCTGCCTTACGAGCTGCTTACTTGTGGCACACGGTCAAGGGTTCTGCCTTTCATGGGAAAGTGAAACCATACCGGTAGCTCCTTTGGGAAACCTTGTCTTCCTCTAGTGCAGGAAAATAGGATTTTTCTCTAAACAGCATGAGAAATTATTATCGATAGTTGGCTTCTGTTTCTTTGAGTATTAAAGTGGAACAGACAAGAAATTTTCAATCTAGAAGACGCTTGTGGAAACATCAGACACGAATTTCCAGCCTGTGGACGCACGCACACTGGTTTTTCGGAAGCCCGGAAGAGTCCACTTACTCTGCCTACAGCCTCGCAGTCTCCTTTCCCTCTGCCTCCTGAATAGGAAGGAATGTAGCTCTGAAAATGTGGTAAAAATTTTTGTAAGGTTTTTAAGGTAATTTGAATTTGCAAATTGGGTGAATATCACAGCTAAGTGTCTTCTAACCTAAAGTCAATAGATAATAAAGAAAAAAGAAGAAAGAAACCAACGAATTGAGCATGCACACTGTCCTCTAGAGACTATAACCCTGAAGTTGTCTGTCTTGTGTGATGGTAATTCATTTCTGTCTCTTGTAAAAAAAAATAGGGGCCAAATATGAGGCTCCAGAGTATGTGTGAAAGTCAGACCCCACTCTCCACTCAACTGTGGAGAATGTCCTGTCCATTGGCTAAGTCTGGGTAGGGGTTCGAAGTTTATGGCCTGTATTGTCCTTGGCTAGAGCCATAGTCTGAGCGGGACCCCTGGGCCCAAATCTGCCTATCATAATATCCCCTGGATGGGGAGACCTGGTGGCACTCAGAGGAAGGATAGCAGGCTACCAAGAAGAGACTTGATACCCTATGAGCATATACAGGGGGAGAAGGTCCCCCTCAGTCACAGTCATAGGGGAGGGGAGTAAGGGGAAAATGGGAGGGAGGGAGGATACAAGGGATGGGTAGACAGTAGTTTTTACTGCTCTTCATCAACAAAATCATACAGGGAACATCTTTGAGTCACGCAGCTCTTGCGTTAAGCTCTCTCACCGCTGAGATTCAGAAGGGTCCCACTTCTTTCTGTCTGGCTTTGCTAGGTGATAGTCAGGGTGCAGAATCTGTGTGTGGCTCCTGGGGTGTGTTTCTGGGAATCTCTGTATCAAGTGTACCCAGAGGAAGGTTGTGCTGGCACCATCGTTTGCCGCAGTCCTCACTGTTGCTCCTTTCCTGATCCGCTTCTTTCTATTACCCTACCAAACCTTTGGCATTTGAAAGTGTGAAGCCCGGAGTGGAACGTATGTGAAAACTTTTAACTATAGTAGCCATTTTAGTGAAAAATTGAAAAAACTTTATCGTGTCTCATCTTCTTTGTGGGGGAAAGAGATGGTTCCTGTGATCAGCGCACAGGTAAGAGAAAGGTGCTATGAAGAACACAGTTGTGACCACCGTTGCTACGTCACCTTTGATGCACCTGGAGCATAAAAATATAGCTTTATTTCATTGTTAAAGAGCCCAGATGAGATGCCCTGTAAGTGCTACACACTCCACAACACACTATGTCTGATCTGCAAAATAGATAGTAATGCTTGAGGAGAGTTAATGAGGCGAACAGAACACATAACAGAATCATTTAACAGAAAATGCACTCACCCATTCAGAAGTCATTCATGCAACAAGTGTTTAGTGGAAAGATTTTTATACACCATGAAGAAAGCAAAACAGACATGGTGCCTGCCCTGTTTGTGCTTACAGTTCCTTTAAGAAGCCAACGTAAGAAAATAAATCTATAAGTAAATATGTAATTGGGATTAGTATTACAAATAAAGCTATATATTTTTATATAGCCTTAAAGAGTTATCAAGTCTGATTGAACCAAGAAAGAGAATCACACTGCTCCCCGGAGTAGAGTCGTTAAACTGTGATTTTAAAAAATAATAATAATAACTATAATATATAAGAAAGCTGAGTCTTTTTCACAGGAGGCATACCCCATGAAGCACAAACTCAGAAGAGGTCCTCCTTTCTCCAAAGCTGAGTTTCCAGGGAAAAGAACAAATGTGTCCACTGGAGGCCTGTGCCTCACTGGGTGGTCAGACCCGAGCAGTCTACAAACGCAGGACAAACAGGAAACAACCCTTTGGGGCCTCACAAAGCAGGAACCCCTCCCTTGGTGTTCGGTGCGTAGTGAAACCGTAGGAGTGAGAATCTTTGCGTGGCTGAAAAGCCTGGAACCTGAGAAGTCCTTGCCGCAAAGTCTCTGCAGAAGAAGTGCTGTAGGAAGGAGATAAATCTCGGGAGAGAGGGAAGTAAGCAGGAAAACTCAGGGCATCAGAGTGTACAGGAGCCCTGCACGGTGTGCCCATACGGCAAAGATCACAGGAAGGAGATCACCAGACCATGCTAGAGCTGCAAAGTCCCAGAGGGACAGCATGTGCTTGGCACGTGGCTGGAATAAAGTGCCTTCTTGATGGTCATATCCTACACTCCGGACTGCCCTGTAGACTGGACAGAGCAAGAGCGTCCCTGGCTTTACAATGTTCCTCTTGCGCCCTCTGCTGAGAAATCTTTGCAGCACCATGCTGCTAGATAATAGAATGAATGAGTTCCTTAAAAAAGGAAAAGCCAGGGTTTCTTTAAGGGAGGGTCACTGGGAATTTGATCCAATGAGTGTATGGGCAACACAAATTGGACTTTTTTCCCCCTGAATTTAATTTTTCTTTTCCCCTTCGTTACAGGGGAACTCACAAGGGGGATTGGAGACCTGGGAAGACAACAGGGAAGTGAATGTGATCAGGGTGCTTTATGTAAAACTCCCGATTAATCAAGAAAAATATTATGTTGGAAGAAAAAGGAAAGAGAAAAGCAGATAGTAAGGAGTGATCATAAGCTCAGATACAATGTGAGCATTAGGTTGACAACTGGGAAAAGAGTGAAAAGTATGAATAAATTAGGAAGAGGTGTGAAGATATAACTCCTTGCAGTGTGTGTGTGTGTGTATGTGTAATGTGTGTGTATGTGTTATGTCTGTTGTGTGTGTGGCCTGTGTGTTATGTGTTGCGTTTGTGTCTGTGGTATGTGTGTGGTATGTTTGTGTGTCTGTGGTGTGTGTGTGGTATGTATGTGGGGCATGAGGAATATAATATTTCAGCTGAGACCCAAGAAGTTAGCCAAACAGAAAGTTGGGATAAGTTTTTATTATCTAGGTGAAGAAAACAAGGTATATGAGATCTCTGAGCTATATTTAAAGAGAGAAAAAGAAAAAAAAAAAGAAAGAAAGGAAAGGGAAAGGGAGGGAGGGAATAAGACAAAGTAAAAGTGCTATGTTTAAACCTAGCACCATATTCAGGGGGAGGAGGTCCCCCTTGGTCACAGTCATAGGAAAGGGGATTGGGATGAAAGTGTGAAGGAGGGAGGAATGGGAGGATGTAGGGGATGGGATAGAAAATGAGATGTAATATGAATTATTTTATTTTTCAATAAAAATGTGTTAAAAAGAAAGAAAGAAAGAAAGAAACTTAACATCGCTACTGTGGCTACAACCTGATCCTAAGGTGGAGAACTGAGAAGGAAGGGGCATAAGTCTACAAAATAAGCAGGAGACAGCCATGCAAAGGCCCAAAATGAAAACAGCAACTGTGAAATGTTCTCTTTGACTAAAACAGAAAGCCAGAAAATACCCCAGACAATGAGACTTTCTAAAGTTTATTCTGACTGTGTGCTGCAAATGAATTAGCGGGTGACAGGAGTAGGATTGGAACAGTATTCTTGACTGGGTAGAATACTCTACCAAGATACCAGGACAAGAGTCAACAGGATTGGGTGGCTGGCAGAATATGGCAAGTCATCTTATCTAATACTGCAAGCTGGGGCCTTACAAGTGGCATTTCTCACAGTGCTGGGGACTGCTAAATCCAAATGCAAATTACAAGCACATTCAGCACCTGGTGAGGGCTCACTTCCCGTCAATTTTCTCACTGTGCCTTCACATGGACAGAGGGAAAAGAGAGTGGTGGCTTAACAGGGCCTACACTCATCTGTGAGGGGATCACTCTTGTGACCCAATCTTTCAAGAATCATACCTCCAAATTCCTTCCCAGTGACGATTAGATTTCAGCACATGAATGCAGGAAACATGAACATTTAGTCTACAGTATAGTATAGATGACTCTGAGTTTCCTTGGAAAAATAATTGGTGAGGTAAAATTCTAATAATTCACTGAAATAAGAGCTGATCAAATGAGTATATAATCTGAACCTTAGGTATTATTGTGATTGGCGTGCCCATACAGGGTATTTAAGGAAGATAGATAGATGATAGATAGATAGACAGACAGACAGACAGACAGATACATGGATACATAAATAGATAGATTCAATGTATATGTTAAATATGGTAGGTGGCAAATTATTTCAGCTCTAGTAGTTGCTAAAGATGCTAAAAGAGCCTTTCTTTAACTTGAACTTTGAGTATCTACAGAGAAGGAGGTAGTCAAGACAACCAGAAAAGTGGAAGCAAAACCCAGGGGGGGGAATATGTGTTGTAAAAACAACAACAACAACAAGAATGTAGTTTCAGAAAAGAAGATGATGAGTTCCCAGACGAGACAAAAATTAGGAAGCAACTCTCCAGTGTACAACATAGAGGACACTGATCACTTTGCCAAAATCGGTCTAGGTAATGTAGTTTGGAACGAGCCAATTAATTAACATCAGTTAAAAGCATTCAAAGACCAGACTTTTGAAAAAGTGTTACAGTTAAAGAGATGAGAATAATAGAGTAATGAAAGAATATTTAGTCCATTTATAATTAGTGTAATTACAGGTAAAATTGAATTTTAAAATGGTTATTTTGCTTTCCATATTCCTCTTCTGTTCTGTATTTCTCTTCCATTTTTTCTGTTAGCAAATTAGTTTTATTTTATTTTAATGCCTATCTGAAAGATTGTTATACAGCGCTTAAACTATTAAAGCCTAATGCAAAAACTATATGTATATTTTATAATAAATTGTATACTATTTTGTGGACATTCTGGAATTTAAATTAACAATATCTTATGCAATATGTTCATAATGTCATGTGTTTTAATTTTATATGGCATATAAACCTATGTGAAATTATTACTATTCTTTTGTTCACTTAACACTATATGCACTTCATTTTTAATCCTATTTTTACCACATTCTACTATAATTTTTTCCTGGATCTTCAAAGATTTAATCTTGGATCATTCATCTTCTGTTATAACACTATTTAGTTAGTGACCATCAGTTGCTTTACTTTTCCTTAGTAATTTCAGATTTTGAAATGGGTGGCAGTATCCTTGATTTGGTAGTTATTTCTTTCAGTATTTTGACTAGGTCTCTTTTCTGTGACACTAAGAAGCTAACTTATCCGCAGAAACAAGAAAACCCAAACGAATAGCCTCTTCTGTGAGCTGTGTGTGTTTTTGGCTCAGTTCCCAGCTATAGTTAATAGCTAATTTGCTCCTCAAAGTTCTTAATTTAAACTTTACATTTTTACTTTATTGCCCATTTGATTCTTTTTCTACAGCCTCTTGTTTATGCTGCAATTATCAATCTGGCCTTTTATTTCTTTGAACATACTAATCATAGCCATATTAAAGTCCACTTCTAATCATTCTTTTATCTAGATTCCCTATAAGTCTTTCTATCTTCTGTATTCCCTGCAATTTTGTTTCAATTGTAAAAGATAAGCGTGCTGGAGAGTCCTGTTCAGTACTTGAGTGTTGATCCTTTCCCCAGTACCGTTACTTCCAGGGTCATTGGTTAGAGTAGAGCCTTATTTACTAGGACCATTCTCCTTTAAAAGTTATTTGTATTAATTCTTTGAGAATTCCCTAATGTCCTCCTTCCCTCCCGGGTCCCTATAGCTCCTGCCACTTACCTTCCTATCCAGTCACCTTCAACTCCTGTTTGTGGGGCCTGTAGTGGGAGCTCAGTGATAGGCTCCCAACTCCATGAGTCTATCAAGTGTTCTGCTCATGTCTCAGCCATTTTAGGTGAGAGCAGTCCCCATGGTGAGCTAAGGTCTGCCAGACTTGGGTTCCATTAGTCTTTGTTGTATTTCTGACTGCGTGAGATAGTCAAAGAGTGTTTATATGCTCAAGCTTTTCCATGTTTCTTTTCTAGCAGTCAAGTTGACACTAATCTAGTTTGACATGATTAGAAAGAGAACATCAGTGACAGCTGAGACGGAAGGTGGTATGAGGGCAGAGTTAATTTTGTCATAAATTCTAAGCTGTAAGATACCAGTTTAAATGTGGGTGCCATCATGGCGTACTAGAATCTAGCAGAGAGGGAAAAAAAATGAAAGTACAAAAGAAGAGGGATAACAGATGTGTTTACTACGTATTAAACAAGTAGGTTGTATCTAATCATCAGGGACAGCAGAGGATTAAATTACATCAAAGTTGTGACCGAATTTTCAAACAGGCTCAAAACAAGAGAAAACATTCCTTGACCACCATGCAAAACAAACCACTGTTTGTTATGTCCTATGAATCTCTACACACAAAATTGAACATGGGGGTGTATGTGTGGGACGAGGAGGCATGGCATACATGAGGATTTGTAGATGCTCAGAGAGAAAGGTCACTGTTGTGCTTAAAATAATAGTGTCTCTTTCAAAAAGCATTCTATTCCCTATTTCCGATGAGTGGTTTGACTGTGTCGTGGCACACAGTGAGAAGACACTTTATTTTGAACAGAAAGTGAAACTTACAGCATGAAGTAGGATCATTTCACTCATATATTTTAAATATTTCTTGTAATTGGGGCTTTTACATTTGTATTTTCCTTTAGCAAAACAAAGCAAATCATAGAGTGATATCATCCACTTTTATCCTCCAATTGTGGGGATCTAATCTACAACCTTGTGCCTGCTAGGCAAGTACTCTTCAACTAAGCTACATTTGTACATCTTTTCAAATCCATCAAATTAGAAGAACACATGTGGGTAGAGCAGAAAAAATGGGATAGTGTGAGCTCTAAAGGTCAGCCAAGCTTTGCAGCCCACAATCTTATAATGAAGGATTCATTTCACAATTTTGGGTTAAATAACAGTTACCAGAAAGATATAACTCTTGGGCCAAATCATGAAATTCATCAGAAGAAAACCAGTGCCAAAGAATGGACTTGACTGGACTGTGGAAGGAAGCCACACAGTTGATTTCTATAGATACCTAAGACTTCTATTTGTCACCTTAAATATGACTACTAGACACCCAGATGTGAGTGAGATTCAGTTTGGTTAGTCATGTGAAGAGGTAGATGGTGTTATACGCCATGAGGTCACCAAGAACCAACATAGGTGTGTACGTTACAAGAGCAAAGAGCCAAGGACAAAAACCCAAGTAAAAATCGCTGTCAAACAGTGGAGGCTGCATCAGCAGACTCTGAATAAACAAGAGGAGTCTAGAGTTCATAGGTCAGCAGAGTGAATTCCTGTTGTGATGCCTTTCTTGGCTTGGAGAGAGAGAGAGAGAGAGAGAGAGAGAGAGAGAGAGAGAGAGAGTGAGTGTGTGTGTGTGTGTGTGTGTGTGTGTGTGTGTTTACTTCTGGTCTGAAACATGGCCATTTCTATGATCCCAGGGGTAAACACATAAATTTCCTGAATAAACATTTCTTATAATTAGCTTTTGTTCCAATTTTGTGCCTACTCAAAAATAAATTGTAGTTGGAGACTACAAACCCTGATCTAAAACCCTCCAAGGTTATAATCTCAAGGCTTTGGCCTCACTTGCCTTTGTGCCTCTTATCCCAGCTTTCCCTGGTTGCTTGTGCCATCTGCTCACATATCCTGATGGCATCCTTCCATAGAAGGTTTCTTAAACCTTTTCCAATAAGGACTCAGTTTCACTCCCAAAGTTTTTCTGTGACCCTGGGTTGGAAAACACATAAAAGAAGGTCACAAACTTACTGATAAATCATAAAGAAATTCACTCTAAAACAATCTTAGCATACATATAATTTTACTGTTTATTAAATATGAGAGCAAATTTTCACACCACTGAGATGGAAGTGACTCTTAATTTCACACAAAAAAAGCATCAACCTTAGTGAGATTGGTATACTCCTTTAATGTCAGCACTTGGGAGGCAGAGGCAACCAGATCGTTGTGAGTTTGAGCCAGCCTGATCTAAAATAGTGATATGTAGGCCAGCCACCTTTACATAGTGAGATCCTGCATTAAAACAAAGTGGGGGGGGGGAATAATTGAATACTTGTGCTCCAGTGTATATAACGCCTTAATTTTTTTCATAGCAGAAATCCTCAGATCCATCTCATGCTTGATTTAACTATCAGAGTTTGGTTTTGTGCAGTTGGAAACCTCTTACTGCTGCCTTTGGTCTTCAAGTCCCACATTCAGTTCAGTTATTTTAAGAAGTTGGGCTTGCAAAGAGAGATCTAAGTCTACAAGAAGAAAAGTTAGAAAACTGTTAAGTAAAAGTTGAGCTGGTCATTTTCTGATCTCACAGTAGCAAACCAAAGAAACACATATTGGAGAGATAGTTGCAGCATTCAGAAAGAACGCAGGCAGATTGGAAGATGTGTATGTGCCATAGAATCTTTTTTTTTTTAATTTGTTATAATTTATTCATGTTACATCCTGATGGTTATCCACTCACTCTTATCTTTCCATTTCCACCCTCTCTTCCTCTTCAGCCCTACTGCCCTCTCCTAGACCTCTGACAGAAGGGGACCTCTTCCCCCACCATGTGACCACAGCCTATTAGGTCTAATCTAGATAGCCTGCATCCCCTTCCTCTGTGAGCCCACTGGGCCTCCCCAACAAGGGGAAATGATCAAATCAGGGGCACCAACACCACCAAGCCAAATAACCAAATTTAAAACTGGGGTACAGAGCTAAACAGAGATCTCAACAGAGGAATATCACATGGCTGGGAAACACTTAAAGAAATGCTCAATGTCCTTAGGCATCAGGGAAATGCAAATAAAAACACCTCTGAGATTCCATCTTACACCTGTCAGAATGGTTGAGATAAAAAACTCAACTGAAAGAACATGCTGGCAAGAATGTGGAGAAAGGGGAACAGTCCTTCATTGCTGGTGGGAGTGCAAACTTGTACAACCACTCTGGAAATCAAGGTGGCATCCAGAGTCTTAAAAGATCATTTCCAAGTCTCTAGCTTCCTTTCTTAGAACGTTCAGTGTAATTTGGAAGATGCCCAGTAGGTGGAGTAGCTTACTCACAGTTAGTTTTCAAAGCTACCTCTTTTGTAAATGCTAGAGGAAAAATGAGAAATTAATCAAAAAGAAAAAAAAAAAAAGAAAGAAAGAAAAATGAGGACTAAAGATGATACAGCACAAAAGTCATTAATTACATTAGGCAGTTGCTCGCTTGAGAACGCCTGCTGATACTAGCTTACAGCTTCAGGTACCTTCCACTATGAAGTCTCTGTTGGTAGTGACACAGGCAGTTCCTGTCTGAAAGGCTTCAGGTAATGGTGGGTTGAGTAACAAATGAACATGTGCCTGTACTGATGCTCTTTGTTGTGCTGCTTATGCAGTATTAAGAGGGCTCCTCCCCACGAGGAACATGTCAGGATAGGAAAAAAAAACTTCCCCTTGGTCTCTTGTAGGTTCTTCCATCACCTTCTGCTTTTTCCTCCACAACATTCCTTTTACAAAATGTATGCTCAAGAAGAATTTTCCCAAATGATGTACTTCCCAGACTGACCAGTGCCTGGAATCCCCAGGGTCAAAACTTGATACTCTGTTCATCTTTAAGAGATTTATTCCTTAGGGAAATTGACATTTATTTAGTTATTCACCAAATACATATTGAGAGCTTACTTTATGACTGGGACAGAAATGTAAAAAAACGGTAGAAAGGACCCACAGTTCTCTTGAACCATCTCTATAGGAAGATACAGAAAAGAAACATGGTAACTTTAGATACTGGCACAATACATCAGAGAGTGTGGCATGAGGTTGAAAGTGTATTCCTTTCTGTGTCAAAGAAGCGTGTCTGCTCAGCAAGAATGTATAAAGCCCAGAAAAGATTATAGACAAGGACGTAGGCAGAAGAAATAGGTAGACCTGAGGACCTGACATGAAATCTGGAACCATTTTAGTTGTTATTTTCTTAATAAGTATTGAGAGTCCATCAAGTTGTTTCTTGAGTGTTGTCACCTGGCACAAAGGAAGATGCACAAGCAGATGTAAGGCAGGCATCCTTCTCAAATCCAGTTGCTGCTTCTCTTCTCCTACTGGGACAGAGTAAGCAATTGAGATGACCCTGGTGGTGCCAGTAACATGATGACATGCTGAAAGGAAGGGATCGTCACAAGCAAACAAACCAACAAGGCAAGCAAACAGAAAATCTCACTGAGGGACAAACTGTGGGATTCAGATGTTTGAGAGAGCCTTCAGAACAACCTGCTCTACCTCCTCTCTACTGTGGTATTTTTCCAAATCTTGGTCAAAAGCTCCACTTAGACTCATCTGGAAGCTTGTCATATATCCCAGGCATTGTTTCAAGTCTACCAAAGACAGCCAAAGCTCTATTGAATCCTTACTCTTTTAAAACCAGTCCTCCTTTGCCTCTCAAAACAAGACCTTCTTCCAAAGTTCCTACAGATGGTGTAGTTTTGATGTCAGTCATGGACTGCTCCTAAATCTCGAGAGCACCGAGTCCTCCCCTTGTCCTGTACTTGGGGCACAGTGAGGAAGACGTTCTGATGGTACTGACAGTGATGCAGATGGTAGGAAAGCTTCACTGTCCACCCTTGCTACACACAACACTGATGACAAAGCAAATGCTTTAGAGGAGATGATGATAATGATGATGATGAGGAAGAGGAGGAGGATGGTGATGATAAAGAAAATCACCATATTCTTTGTGTGCACTGGTGTCTTCATATTTGACTTGGAAGGTGGCATCTGAACAGAATTAGCTAAAGTAAATTTGGATTGTTTACCTGCCTCCTATTTTAATTAACTATTGGGATGTTTACTAACCCTCTCTTCATCCAACTCCAAGAATCAGAGAAAGGATCGAGCTTATCTGCCCGCTTGGTTCACAGTCATCAGGCAAACAGTAATACTGTTTTTGATTTCTGTGTAGGGACCTGCCTTCTTTCCTGGACCTAGCTTTCTAGCAAGTTGTACTTGGCAGCAGCCACACGAGTGCCTTTGTAAATCTTGGTCCAGAAGACTGGAAACTCCTTTTCAAATAATATTAAACCAATATGCACACTTCTTCGGAGGCTTCAACCCAAAAAAGTCATCATCAGAATAGAAACCATTGTATGGCTCTCCTTCTTGTAGGGATAGCCTCCTCTCCCTTGATTAAAATATTTGCTACTTCAAGAGGAGCAAAGTCAGTCAATTAAAATGTCTTTATTTGTCACGAGAAAATCTTGGGGGAAACACTCAACAGTTCACTGGTAATATACATTATCCATGGGATGTCAGTGTCCTTTTCATTTTTCCCTTGTGATAGGTTTGCCCTCTTTGTTTACATGAAGAATATCTGTCGCAGATCTGCCCTTTTACTTCAGAACTAAGATAATGTTTCCACTTAAACTGAGTCATCCTTGTCCTAAATATTGCATAATGCCACAGTCTGCCATCTCCTGTTAGCTTTGGCCAAACACAATGACAAGGCAAACCAAGCTGAGGCTCCTAAATCTCTTCGTACATTCTGCCATTTTGTGTGGTGATCAGATGAATATATTGCATTGTGAGGAATTAGAGTATTAAATGAGTTACACATAATGCTACTCGAGAAATCTTAAAGTAAAAAGCTTGCAAACGGAGTGCCTAGGGTAGCTATGGAAAGTGTGTTCTGAAATCACCGGGAGAACATCTGCCATTTGAAGCTTTTTATCAGAAATCAAGAGAGGCAAAGTCAGCTTAATATTAATTCTCCTCCAGTTCTTTCATCTTGATATCAAGTTGCATTTAAATCTGGCATGAATTTAGGTCAGTTTGGCCTTCAAAGCAGAAATACCTTGATAAATATTCTGTATCTGTCTATTTAGTCTTCAATACCATTAGGTTATTTTAAAGTGAAAATGACCAAAACTTGCCTTTTCATGGAAAGGGAAATTCATTTCTGCTAAGTTGAGATTGCTCTTGAATAATTTATAGGGAACAGTGAATTCGTCAGATCTGATGCTATCAGCAGCCCTGAGATTGCATTGTTCTCTCATGGGTGCTATGGGAACAGGGAAGCTTGAGTTGGTTACCATGAGAATTTCAATCCAGAATTTCATGTTGGGTACCAGCAGTCAATATTTTAGAAAAGAAAATCCCAAGTTAAAACTATGTAGAAATAACCTTTAAAATGCCTTCACTGTAATATATATATTACAATTTCACTTACTGTGAAATTGACTGTGACTAATATATTGAGTCTTTTTCTCAGAATATCATCACTAAGTGAGGAAATATGGTACTAGTAAAATTGTTATATAAAAACAAGATCTAATAAATGAAAACATACGAACATATAAAATAAGTTTTAGTTGCTAAAACACAGTATATTTAAGCCTGTCTCCTCAATTTACTAATCTATGGTATTAGGTGTTCTCCAACGAGCCATATTTGATCTTCTTGTTCACTCATTTTTAAATGTTCTTATTGATCACCTTTTGTTTATGAAGGATGCAGTTAATCATTATTTTAGAAACAAGGTTAAATAAGAAAAAATTTGTACTCTCAGAATCAGTGGTGATTGATCTTAAACTTCTAATGTGGATAGGATTCACAAGGGTATCAGGAAATGGGACAAAAAGAACTCTAAATAAATAGAACAGGATAAAGAAAAGCTAGAGAGGTTTATGCTGTGACCAACCAAGGAGGTGTAAGTGGGTCCCCTTGGTTGCATCATGACTGCAGACAGACCAAAGCCAGGTGCTGACAAAGCATAATTCAGACTAAAGTGTCCTTGAGTGCTGGCTTGGATTCAAGGAGCATAAACAAAGCAGTTCTTTAGTGTGGTGATGTGATTCTGGGTGCTTGGATGTAGGGTAAAATAGGGACCTTTTAATTACCTCTGAGAGATAATATAATTCAAGAGATAACCCAAAGGAGAAGCGGCTGGATTTAGGTGGTGGCACTAAGAACCGGGGAAGAGCACCAATCTCAAGCTAATGTGAACTAGGTATCTGTCCATCTAACTCCTTTTTCCAGTTCCTTTCCTTCTTCAATCATCTCTGGCACTTAGATAACTTCCGATACTGTTCCTTGACTACTATAGGAAATCAGTTGGAACAGTGCATTATTATGCAGCAAGTGCAATTGTTTCCCACCTTCCCTCTAATGTCTGGATAATGGTATTTCAATACAGTTGGTTTGTTGAGTAATCTTACATCATTTGACTCATACATTTAAGAATGTGTCTCTGAAATCCACAGGCTGGGAGAAGGTCAGGACTCTGCAGATTCTTCTGGGGTCTAGGTCATAGTTTGAGTCCTGTCTGAACTCACACAGTTTCTGAATTTCTGATGTGGGAGACCACTACAACACAGCTCTTTCTTTGTTCTTTCTTTCTTTTCTTTTCCTTTCATTTTTTTTATTTTGTTATTATTAAGTTACCTATTTATTCATGTTATATCCCTTTCATAGCCCCTTCCATTCTCTCTTCCCAGTCCCACCCTGCCCTCTCCCTCCCTTATTCCTCAGAAAAAGGAAGCCCCCCCTACCTACCCACCCACCCCAGCTCATCAAGTCACATCAGGATTGAGCACATCCTTTTCCCCTATAACCTGGCAAGGCAGTTCCATCAAGGGGAAGTGGTCGAAAAGCAAGCAACAGAGTCCATGTCAGAGATAGTCCCTGTTCCCCTTACTAGTGGTCCCACATGAAGCCTGAGCTGCCCATTGGCTAGATTGTAGGGAGGACCTAGGTCCAGTCCATGCATGGTCCTTGGTTGGTGCTTCAGACTCCACAGGCCCTGGTTAGTTGGCACTGTTGGTCTTCTTGTGGGGCTCTTGTCACACTTTCTGGAGGTAGCCTTGCCTTTTTCCATCACCCACAAAAGTATCTCTGGCTACCACTTTCTTTGTTTCATTACTTTTTTGTCTTTCTTTGAGTCTTTCAGTTTTGTGAGCATGTCTTTGAAATGCCTTTAGAATATTGCTGCATTTGTAGCTAAAACCAAGCTTAACCACTATATCATTCTAATTTTTTCTGCATAGTTGTTTCCATAATAATATAGGGAATGAATATATATATGCTATGTTCCTCGTGGATCAAAATCCATTTGCTACTGCTGCACATCAGAAGCTAATTTCTCTCAAAGGTGAAAGCTGCAGTCTCCACTGACTCACCTTATAGCTGGGAGCAAGAGGAAAAGGGGCAATTTCCTGCTGGTAGAAGGCTTCATAAGTGCTGTGGCAAAAAGGGCATGAAGGAAACTCTTAACAGAAAAATGTGTCAGATTCCCTTTCAAATTGACCCATGACTTTCCTACTGAGTGAAACTGTGTGGTTGAGGATATTGACACACATATGCAAACTGAACCTCTGCTATGTAACATACCAAAGGCTGAAGCTTAGGCCAAAGAAATTGAAAATAAAAGCACAACAAATCTTTTTTTACTTTGTGCTGAAAGTTACGATAATTTCATTAGATTTTGTGTTCATGAAGTCCCCATGCATTTATTTCATTTCCTTTAAGTAAGATGGCATCAGTGATAGAACACACCGGGCACACTCTTAGGACTTAGAGAATTCGCTGCTTTGATATTTTACTGCTTTTTTCTTTGAATATAGACATAAGCTGATTAATGAACAAATAGCTAAAAGTTACACGCAACAGTATCTGAATATTCTTTTGTGTTATTGGAAGGAATGATGGTGGCTCTGAAGTTGTTCTGAGTGTCTGTAACATGCCATTGTTATTAACAACCAAGAAAACTGATGGAGAAGTTTGATCATAAAGACTAAAGCCACAGATATAAGGTTGTCTCAGGTTATGTAAGGGAGGGTTAGCATTGTAATGATGCTTGCCTTTGAAGATGTGTAGGGCTACATACTGAGGGACGAGGCAGATGGGTATCTGTATAGGATGGAAGTAACAAAGGGCTAACGTAGCCAAATGTCTTCATTATGTAGGTATGATTTCTATAGATGAGTCTCATTGTTTAAGCCAACCTAACCATTATCATAAGAAATATTCCAAAGTGTTTTCCTTATAACATGAATTTCTTTCAAAAAGAAGTCTTTTCTCATTTTTTTTTTTTATCAGAATATAACCTTCATTTTCAAAGGGGCAAATCAAGTCTCATTTCTTTCTTCAAATATCTTCACTGTAGCACACGATTGACAAGTACTTATCAAACACACACACACATGCACATGTGCACACATGTACACACTCATCAGCAAATGCGAAGGACTGGTTATTATTGTTTCTCTTATTAATAAGGAAACTGATAAATAGATGATTCATTTTTAAGTTTGACATGCTTTCTGTTATGCATCAGAACACTTCTATGTTAGGCAAAATATTGTTATGACCCTGCCCCACATCATGCAAAACATCATATTTTTTAAATATGGAGAGACAATTTATCCTAAAACTTAACCAACACTAATTTAACATTGCACTGAAAAGAGTGAGCACACATCTGGCCATGAGTGCACAAGCACATCTCCATGTGTGGAACACATACCCGCTCTCAGTCAGTAGAGTTTCAGACACAAGGCGATTAAGTTGTGACTCAGCAGTACAAACTAAATAATAGTAACACAATCAAGCCATATATAAAATAGTCCAAAAGCTTAGTTAATTATTATGTGTTAGACAAATATCTTTACATATAAAAATAGAAATTACATCTTCCTACACCTGTCTCTGGGATTATTTATTACAAGGATGCCATGGTCTTAATCTGGGTAGTTTAAAAACCTAAACAACTGTCAAAGGCCAGTGGTGTCAATGATATCATCCATATGTGTGTGTTATTTTTTAATTAACTTATTTATTTATTTTCTTTACATCCCAATCATAGCCCCCCTTCTCCTCCCAGTCCCATCCTCCCTCCCTGGCTTCCCTATCTCTCCTCCCTTACTCATGAGAAAAGGGGAACCCCACCCCCACCTACCCATCCCAGCACATCAAGTTACATCAGAACTGAGCACATCAAGTTACATCAGAACTGAGCACATCCTCTTCCATGGTGGTTTGGCAAGGCAGCCCAACCCCCACCCCCACAGAGGAAATGATCCAAAAACATGCAACAGAGTCATTGTCAGAGGCAGCCTCAGGTCCTCTTACTAGGGGACCCACATAAAGACCAAGCTGCCCATCGAGTACCTAGATATCATCCATTTTTAGTGTGCTTGGTTTTCTTCTTGGACAGAGTGTTTCTCAAAACAGTATGTTCCTAAGTTTTGCAGTTCTACCAAAAAACAAAATAAAAGACATCAAGACTAGAAAGAGCTGTGGGTACTTTGCAATGAAGAATTTATTTTATAGGAGCATTGCTAAGTTCTAGGAGGTATGGAGTTCTTTTAAAGATCTTAAAATATATATTTAGCTGCCAGAGATGAAAAAAAAAAAAAAGCAGCCATTGCAACACCGTGTTGAGCCAGCATTCCTGCTGCACCACTGAGGACACAGCCCTGAGAACTGCACCACAGCACTTCCTGAGTCAGAACAAATTCTTATGAGGTTTTCTTCTCACCTGACAAAATGTAAGGATTTGACTGCTGTCAAGACCACCATGACCACTTGGTTACCTTTTGCATGAATGACCATTATGCAATTAACTGAGTTCAGAAACAAACACAAACTGCCACTGACAGGCTGAAGCAACATATAATGACAAAGATACTGAATACACATATCAACTTTCTTTTGATTTTTATCATGAAGTGGACAGTATAAAATTAGGAACCTCTAATAAATAGCTATGCAAACCAAAGCAAATAAGATAGCCATAATTGGGCTGCATAAAGTGAAAAAAAAAGTTACCAGAAATTTCAAGAAATAGGCTTGTTTATTTCCAAAGCTAACCTATCACATGCTATAATCATTGTAGCCAAGATAAATTTCCTAAATGCAGTGTTCTCACTATTTCCAGTAGCTAGATTCTTTAATATCAATGCATATCAGTACTATATCTCATGCTTGAACCAATTATACCTATTATTAGATATTATATAATAAGGAACAGTACTACCTCTTGTACTTGGGTACTCCAGAAAGTACTTTGACATCATAGTTGGGGACCATTTTAAATTAGTGAAACTACCACTCACGCAAACAAAATAGAGAGAAAGGGAAAAAAGTGAAGAAAAAAAATGAAAAAGAAACAAAGGTCAGATACTAAATATAAGACAACAGTTGTAATATGAATATTGAAATCTGAGAACAGATATTGCCTGGGTAAGAGTGTGGGTGTTGTGCATGTTAGATTTTTGTTGGTCTTGTCTCTAAATGACTATAAGAGTGGGTTAATAGTAATCTGGGAGAGTTATAGATAAGTTTTAAAAAGTAGGTAGATTAACAAATATGGAAACCCCAGGTAACAAATATTTATAGTTCCTAATAAAGTATCATGTTATAAATCAATAAACTAAGACTATATAAAAATTTTTCATCATCATATTTTTATTCAAACAGAGATATACAATTATAAAAACAACACACTAAGAGCTTATTATTCACGAAAATGGGAACTCAGGAAGCAATTAAGAAACATTTAGTTTTAGCAACCACCACCACAGTTAACATCATTATCTCATTTGCAAATGGAAACAAGGCTTAGAAATGGAGTTGTGTCCTCCAGCTCACTTGGGTGGTTCTTGAAGGAGCCCAGACTCTGTCTAGACGCAAATCAGACTGACCTGCTACTCTGTGTAATATGGCATCCCTGGAGATAATTTGAGGCTCTGTTTTTAAGTCAATTGATAATATTATCATAATCGTATTGTGCAAATAGAGCTCAACTATGGCTTTAAGACATCCAGTCCCCTTTTCAGGCTCTTATAAGCTTGACCATGAGCAGACATTCTATTGACATTGTTCTAGACTGTGAGATGCAAAAAAAGTAAATTGCTGCCTTGTAGACAATTCTTTTCATTGTATGTCTCCAAAAACCAATGCATTTGAATTTATGATGCTTTCTCAGAAAAAAAAAATTAAAAGTGCTTGGGATATATATAGGTTATGAGGAGGATTAGAGTAGTTTAATTTAGCTGGTTAGCAGCACTGTAGGTTCTGCCAGGTGCAGTGTTTGCAGCTTTGAATTAAAAAAACAAAACAAAACAACAACAAAAACATGTCCTTTAAGGGATATAAATGGTAGTACTGGTACTTTAAACGTGTGGCTGGCTCTTCCCTATATGCAAATTGTATGGCATCTTTGTCTAAAATGTTTTAGCAATGTCTTTTCCCAGAACAAAGTCAAACACGTCAGTCTGTCTTTTATGATTTCCACAATTTGAACCTCACCTTCAAGCCCCCCTTAGGTGTGCCACTATTCTAATTTTTCTCACCTACCCCAGCACAAAAAGTCTGGCCCACTCCCTCTGTTTGCTACCTCTCAACTTCCAGTTTCTACAGTTGCTAAAACACAGCCTCCTGCATGAGGGACTCTGCACCTGCAGGCCGTGTTTATGTCCACCCCGTTATTCTATGTGCCTCTGCCCTCAAAGAAATGCTTACATGTGGCTGTTGTCTGGCAAATGTTAGATAAAGGAACTGAAAGGCAAGAGAAATGAGCATCTGGGAGTTATGCATGTCTCTTAAGATGATTTCTACACAGGAAATTGCAATAATTTTAACTCTTGATCAAAAATGATTGAACTTATTTAATTCCTCCATATTTTGTGCTTTGATTTAGTGTTAGGATAAGAGAGATATCATCAAGCTATCTTATATTAAAGTCTAAAGAAATATGTAAAACCATTTTTAATGATTAAAGTTTCGATAATAACAGACTTTGAGTATTGGGTGATTTACTAATGAGTAAAAACTTTAAGTATGACTCACCACTGTCTTTCTAATTGATCTGGCATCTTCCAAGAGTCTAGACCATCCCAAGAGCTTGTAAAGGCATTTATTGCTCGTAGATCATCAGCCCACATTCTATGCTGCTAGAATCTAGGCCTCAAGAACCCTAATCTCCTGAAACAGACTACTCTCATTCATGAAGTTGTGAACACAGAGGTTTCTGTGTGAGGGGCATTTAATTCCCAGTGTAAGGAAATAGCTACCAGAACTTTCTTCCAAAGGAAAAGAGTATGCTGAGCCAGTAGGAATTGAGGACTTGAGCCAAGAAGTGGAGCCCTGAAGGTTTGTTGATAAGGAATCATGAGATGTGAAACAGTGAAGTGCTTCAGATTTATTCTGAGAGTCATGAAGATTCCTTGGGGCTTCTCATTTTTAAGGATTTGTCTCTTAAACAAGGCAGCATTGAATCATTGGACATGAAAAAAGGACCTAAGGTGTATGTTTCACTCACTGTTCTGGGGGCGGGGATAGAAAATGTGTTGCAATCTGGAAGTATCTCACTAGGATGCTAGTTTTAGGAAAATGAAATGCAATTTTCTGTCATTTACCTAGAAAACTTTCCAGCATGCTCCCTCCCCTTCTTACAATCCACACGGGCTATTCGCTCAAAGAGTATTTCAACGCTGGTAAACTTTGTCTCTTTCCTGTAAGTCCTGAGTGAATTGCAAAATGTTCATTACTGGTGAGGAACCTGTTTCAACAAGTTTGCGCATGAGCACAAGTGTAACAAGAAGGAATGATGAAAACATCACAGACTATTGGCCAAGTGTACTTGTCAAGTTTCTCACTCAATTTTCCTATAGAGAATAGTGAAGGAGGAAAAATGCCCCTTTGTTGCCTCATAGTCAGAAGTCAATGATATAGAAAGATGAGAATTATGTCTTATGCTGAGCTTCTCCCTAAGATTCCTACTCTATCTATTTCAATAATCAGAGGTTGATGGATGCTAAGTATTTGCAAAACATGGTAGGCATTGTGATACAATTGATAAAAGAAATTGCACCTGCACTTACTGAGCTGGCATTTTAGTGAGGTAGATGGCAAACACTTGATTAACCTGCTGACAGAGGAGTTAAAATGACCAGGGCATAGTAGTTTCTTCAGACAGCATTTGTCAAGAAGTTCTTTTAGAAGATTGAGCATTTGGCCAAACCCCAAAGTAAGCAAACAGGCAGCCACATGAGGAATGACTCAACAGAGGGAGCAGTGGTCTCTAATACTCCAAACAGGAGAGGGTCTGAGGTTTCATGAAAAGCGGACCCTTGACAATAGATCAGGTGCATAGAAAGGCAGGAGAAGACTTGCTTGAGAAATTGCTGGAAATGTGGGCTGGATCATGCATGCTATAGGACAGGTTATAGATTTTGCCTTAGAGTGGTAAATCAACAGCAGATCTCAACCAAATAAGAAATATGTTCTCTCTCCATGGGAGAGCAGCTCTCCTGCCCAGCAGAGATGTCTACAATTTACTCTACAGAGTCAGCACGTTATCTTCTATGGCAAATGTGAGTTTGTGGGTATGGCCAATTTAGGTAAGAGTCTTGGAATGGAGATTCTATCCTGGATGTTTCAGACAGACTAATGCCACCTTAAGAGTCTTTATTAGAAGGAGACTCAAAGAAGAATGCGACAACAGACAAAGAGGTTGACTGATGAGCCTAGGAGCCTAGGAATTCAAGCAACCACTAGAGTTGGAAAAGACAATGATGTGATTTCTCTCCACGACCTCGAGAAGATATAATCCCCTCTCAGTATGCTGATTTTAGCCTACTGAAACTAATTTCAGACTTGGCCTCCTGAACTATGAGAGAATTCATGTTGGTAGTTTTAAGACATTGTATTGTGGCCTATTTATTGCAGCAGCAACAGGAGACTAAAAGAATGCTTCTAGATTCAATCATAGGGATGGTTTGACTGGGGAATCAGAGAAACTGAAAGACCTATAAGCATGTGATTCCAGCAAACCAAACAATGCTGACCTGTGCGAAAAAACAGTGATACATGCTGAGGAAAGGAGAGCAGGCTTGTAGGTGTATTTTGGAAGTAAGGCTGACCGGACTTGGCAGATTCCCTTAGCTCCTAACCCACTCTTTGTTTTGGTGGAACCAGGGACCCCTGGGTACTATTTGGCACACTGCAGCCATCAGTCTCAGACAGTAAGTGCTGCTTTACTAGGTGACTGATTTGACAAGTAAGTAACTTACTTACAGCCAGAAACATATAGGCACTGGGAAAACATAGCTTATGGGCCAGAATCAGCTAGTCTACGGCAAAGGTTGCTCTGTGATCCCCTGACAAGTGGGAAAGCAAGACCAAGGATGGCAACTGGAACACATGTAGATAACTTTCTAGGTTCAAAAGTAATCCCAGGTACACGGAACTTCTTTATATGGAGTGAGCATGATATGTTTCATGGTAGAAGGGAAGAAAATAATATTTGTCTTATGCAGTACCATTTCTCATACCTCACTGGGCACCATTTTCCACTCCTTGCTTTGTGCTGATGAAGGACCCACCTAGATGAAGGTAAAGAGATGTTTCTGTATGCAATATTTCAGGCTATGGCCTCTGTCCGCATGCCTCTCATTGAGGCCTATAGCTGTTTTTAAAATCCCAACTGGAAGATGGAAGACACAGAGTCCCACAGGAAGACAGGAACTCCTATAGGGGACCAGCAGTGTTGCCATCCATAGGATAAACATTTCCTTCCCAGATAGACTATACCTAAGCTTTCTGTGGACCTTGCCTACAGGATTTTCTGAAGTGCCCCATGTTTCCGTCTTTGTAATAGCACCCAATACTATCAGCACTAGCAAGCTATAGGAGGCTCTTGAACATTATTTAGAATTTTTTACATCTATGTTCACAAGAGAAATTGGTCTGTCATTCTCTTTCTATGTAGGGTATTTATGTGGTTTAAGTGTCAGGGTAACTGTGACCTCATAAAACGAATTAGTTAGTGTTCTTTCTGTTTCTCTTCCACAGAATAATTTGGGGAGCAATGGCATTAAGTCTGGTAGAAATTTGGTTGGAAAAGCTTAATGATTGCTGGTATTTCACTATGGGTTACAGGTTTAAACTGCATATTTGATTCTGACTTAACTTTGGTATGTGAGGAAATACCCCAATTTGGTGGGGTGTAAGTTTTTAAAGTATGTTCTTATGATTAAGAGATTACTACACTAGCTTGCTTCTTAGGTCAATTTGCTAGGAATATCTTCCCAAACCTTTCTCTGATGTAATGTCTATATCCTTATATTGAAGTGTGTTTTCTGGGTGCAGCAGAAGTGTGGATGCTATTTTCACGTCTATTCCACTTATGTCTTTTTGTTCAGAATTAAGACATAGATATTGAGCGATATCAGTGACCAACAATTGTTGATTCATTCTATTTTGTTGGTGGTGGTGGTGGTGGTGGTGATGGTGGTGGTGGCGGTGGTGTGTGTGTAAGTGTGTGTGTGCGCGCGCGTGTGTGCGCTCACTTCCCTTCTTCTAATATTGCTGGTCTGAGATTTATTCTCTCTTTTCACGGTTGTAGTTAATCTCCTTAGTTTGGATTTTCCCTTCTAGCACCTTCTGTAGGTCAGAATTTATAAAGAGACATTGCTTAAATTTGGCTTTATCATAGAATGTCATATTTCCTCCATCTATGATAACTGAAAGTTTTGTTGGGTGTAATAGTCTGGGCTGGCATCTGTGGTTTCTTAGAGTCTGCAGCAATCTGTCCGAGTCAATTACTTTTGATCTTCTTGGCTTAATGCTGTATCCAGTTGTTCTATAAAAGAAGAGATGTCTTGTGCCATTTGCTCTTACATATTCAGTCAGGAAGTATTATAGAAGCCTGTTCTTTCTAGATATCATGGGAGATGAAAGAAAATCATACCTCATTCAAGAAGTTGGTAGCACAGATAAACAGGGAAGCATATAAACAAAACATGACATCTAGTGATCCCTGTATTTATTTCAAAGAAATAAAATATCTTCTTTAACTCAACAAACTAGGTTAGGTATAGTTTAAGATAGTAAGAATGCAGAGGTGATGAATAAAAAAAGTTTCCCCATCCTCATGGGGCATCAGTAGAAAGTTAAATAGAGTGTTAACTTTAGGAATGATAACCACAATTAGTAGAACAGGATTAGGGTTGGGTGGGGATTGGCTAAAAACAGCCATTCCTGTACACCCTTCTGAGAAGACCTTCTCTCTAAATGATGGGACAGCTGTAGCCAGTCCTGTCATAGAGAAAGAACGGAACAGAATCATGAAGAAACTATGAAGGCCATAGGATGATGCTCTGGGTCTCATGAGAGATGTGATAACTCAGCTTCAGTGAATGAATAGAAATGACAGAAGCTGAAGACTGGAGCTGGGGAAGCTAGAGATGCACGTAACCAGAAGCACAGCAGATCTGATTCATCTAACAGCTCTCAGATGTATTCAGGTGCACATCACAAGATATCATATGACCTCAGCTGGAAGGACAAACCTTGTCCTGAAGATGTAAAGAAATGAGCTCACCTTCCAGAGGAAACGACTCGTCAGCTTCTTCCTCTTACTCTGTCCAAATCCACCAAGCAACCATTTAGTTAATACCCTCTACGTAGAAGGAATGCCCTACCCCTGCTTTCTAACACAACCATCTGT
Organism: Acomys russatus; assembly: GCF_903995435.1. NCBI lineage: Eukaryota > Metazoa > Chordata > Mammalia > Rodentia > Muridae > Acomys > Acomys russatus. The sequence goes on along the minus strand of NC_067148.1, from coordinate 48,067,347 downwards.
CCTAAGCAGAAAGTCCTTCAAGGCTAGGCTTCAATATTGCTGGGGACCTAAGTATTAGATTGAGGCAATGCTACTAGCAGTACCCTTCACCCAACTTCAGGAAGAGTTTAAATTTCAGAAGCAGAATTAAGCTTACTCACATCTATAATGGGTGACAAATACTATTGCAAAGTAACACAGCAAAAAGCCAGCTACATATCCCATAAGAAACCTTAATGCTGGGTCCCATGCATGTAGTTTCTTTCACAGTGTGTGAACTGTTAACAGAGCATTTCTTCAGGACCTAAAAGTGGCCAGGCTCCAATACAGGGAGAGCAGCACGATCGTACTCTGATGAGCTTATGGCCATGTGAATTCACAAGACCCAGATGGAACAGATTGTCTAACAAGAGATTAAGAAGGCAGTGCTAGGTTGTCAGGACTGAGACACAAGCCCCAGCTCAGCCTTCAGTCTGTAAGGAGCTTGTGCAACCTTTGCTCTCAGCTAAGAGAGGGAGATAACAACATGTCTGGCCCTCAGGGTTAATGTGAATGTGACATTTACTGTGTCAGGCATTTATAAAATAAATCTCATTTCATGGAGACAGTAGTGGAGTAAATTTTGGTTCACATCCTGATTTTTCCATCTATTAGCTACATTTCCTTGGTCAAATTATTTAACATCGCTTGCCTGTTTCTTTGTTTGTTAATGAAGTGCTCATAATATACTGCCTTATAATGTCAAAGTCATTAAGTACTATTAAGATAAATATTTCAGGAAGGAAAATCTGGGCCAAAGAGTTAATTTTCACTAGAGAAAAACCTAAACACCAGCCAAAACCATCTGCACTATTTTTTCACACTGGGCAAGAAAAATGTCCTAATTGATAATGTCTGAGCCATTTACGTTACTTCTTGAGACTAAACAAAAAATTTGGTAGATATTCCTAGCCAGGACTCTAGCCATGACAAAACAATGGCTGTAAAGTTACACAGGCACTCTGACCCTTTTTCTAATCTTCATGGGGTTTCACTATGAATCAGACAATGTCTCTTCTTCTGAGGAATCTGGGAAAGGATTCTCTCTCATTTACTAAAGACACTGAATCAGCAGGCCACTATAATTTCCAGATGCACAGAGATCACCCATAGGAATTTAGTATGCATTATTTTCTCTTGCCTTGTTTACATCTATGTGCCTATTGTTTGTTGGGGTTAGGGGGTACCTTAATCTTATGGTTCTTACTTGAGAAACAATAAACTGTAATTGCAATTTGCTAATTTCATTTGATGCCTCAAGGAAAAAAAGAGAATCCTTAAGTATATGGTGATTGTCAAGGGAGTACACAGGCAAAACTTAGAGTTATAGTGAAGAATGTTCCAGAAGAGATGATTAAATAATAAAAATCAATGACGGTAGAGTTTAATTATTTTTCCACAGAAAGTAATACATACATACATACATACATACATACATACATACACACATATATAGCCACTTTACAATAAATACATATTTTCATAGCAATATCCTATATGGGTCACATGCCTATTAAACTTAATTGAGAAAATTTTTATTTAAGAAATAATCAAAGCCAGGCAGTGATGGCTTTAATCCCAGCACTTGTGAGGCAGAAACAGGCAGATCTCTGAGTTCCAGGCCAGCTTGATCTACAGAGCAAGTTCCAGGATAACCAGTGATATACAGATAAACCTTGTTTTAAAAATAAAAAAGAAAGAAATAAAAAATCAAAGGAATTTTTCAAAGAAGATCCACATAGAGCTTACATAATTCAGCACTGAGTGGCATGACACAGCCATGCTTTGTGAGAAGACAGAGATTGATGGAGGCTACAAGGACAAGATTTCAAGAAGAAAGAAATTGGGTGAAACAACAATGAAAGGGAAGGAAATGGAAATGCGGTGATGGGGAGCTTGAGCAGAGGCAGAGAGAAGAATGGTGTGAACCCACGGCGCTCCCCATTGGACTATTAATGGCATTCATAAAAATAATGGTTGGGGACCCACAGAAAGCCTCAAGTGTGTATTTCTTTTTTAATATATTTTATTAATTTATTCATATTCAAGTGTGTATTTCTGATGTTCTCCTAATATATCAGTCTGGGTTCAGACAGTAGATAGACAGAGTATAGTGACGTTTAAGATGTAGCTTAGTTGTTGGACAGCATGCATAAGTCTCTGGAAGTAATCCCAAACACAGAAAAGGAAAGAGAAAATAAGGAAGGGAGGGAAGAAGGGAAGGAAGGAAGGAGGGAGGGAGAAAGGGAGGGAGGGAAGAACAAAGGAAGGAAGGAAGGAAGGAAAGAAGGAAGGAAGGATGGATAGAAGGATGGAAGGATGGAAGGAAGGAAAAAGATTGATTTCTTTTTTGTCAGTATTTCTTTTTGAGGTCTTTAAATGGATGAAATCCTTCCAAATTATGGGGGCTACACTGCTTAACTCAAACATTCTTGATTCAAATATTAATCAGGTCTGAAAGATACATTCACACAACACTTATAATTGTTTGACCAAACAACTACTACAAAGTTAACAACATAAAAAAAAAAAAAAAGAGGCATCATACTAAGTAACTCAAACAGGAAATTTAATATAAAGAACTATTATCTACAGATATGAAAAAGTAATAAACATAAACAGGGATCCTTTTTTTTTTTTTTTTTTTTATTAATTTATTCTTGTTACATCTCAATGTTTATCCCATCCCTTGTATCCTCCCATTCCTCCCCCCCCCCTTTTCCCATTATTCCCCTCCCCTATGACTGTTCCTGAGGGGGATTACGTCCCCCTATATATTCTCATAGGGTACCAAGTCTCTTCTTGGCTACTTGCTGTCCTTCCTCTGAGTGCTACCAGGTCTCCCCCTCCAGGGGACATGGTCAAATGTGAGGCACCAGAGTACGTGAGAAAGTTGTATCACACTCTCCACTCAACTGTGGAGAATATTCTGACCATTGGCTAGATCTGGGAAGGGGTTTAAAGTTTACCTCCTGTATTGTCCTTGGCTGGTGCCTTAGTTTGAGCGGGACCCCTGGGCCCAAATCTGCCTATCATATTGTTCTACTTGTAGATTTCTAGGACCCTCTGGATCCTTTTATTTTGCTGTTCTCCCATGCGTCTCTCATTTAGAGTCATAAACAGGGATCCTTAAAGAGTATCTTAAGGCGGAAGAAACATGCCCAAGAAAGACACATTTGGAAGTGAGTGCTCAGAAATCACTGTAAAGGTTTGCTTTAGCTCACTGGATACTGGGGTGCCCAAGCAGAAAAAAATCCAATCTCTGTGGAAACAGACATAACACAAAAAGCAAAATAACAGTGCTAAGGTGAACCAAGGATGCTAAGCAGTCAAGTGTGTGATGGGTATTGGGTTGCTGATATAAGTGTGAAGTCTGGAGAATATGGGGTCTGCATCAGGGTAGCCATCAGGACTCTTGGAGCTTACATAAGCAATGGCTGATGTTTGGGCACGGGAGGAAGCCCACTGCAGTAAAGCATATGAGACATGGTATTCTACTGGATCTGGAAGCTGGTGGCAGGACACTTTTGAGTAACTCTTAGGGAAGAGAAACCAGATTCTCAAATGTCCAACCTCACAGGTCAAACAAGAGCATACAGAGCAAAAATATGGACTAGCACCCAGGTTGGAGTTGTCTGGGACTCCCTCCCATGCCATTTCTGTCCAAAGTGAGAGCCAGAAGAGCCCGAAGAAGCTAAATTTGGCCCTAGAGGGTGTCTCGGGTCCCCAGAGTTGGAAACACTCATTGTTTGGGCTCTTTGGAACATCCACAAGACTCAGGAGGATTGACACGAAAAATTATCAAAAGGTTGACAGAGAAGTTCAGTCCTCATGTAGAACTGGTTGGTGTCTGTGTCTAGAAGCCAGGAATGCAGCAGCAGAACCTATTGGGTGCTGAATATTAACACACGCAGTGAAAGGCAGAGGATTCTGCACTACCCTCAGAATAACCAAATGTCAAGGACGCAAGGAAATTTAGTATCAGGAGGAAATACCGGAACTGAAGTGAAGACTTCAAAAGAAAAGCAGAATCTTTCATGTTATCAACTAATTTCTCAAAAACAGAAAGGAAGAAAGAAAGAAAGGAAGGAAGGAAGGAAGGAAGGAAGGAAGGAAGGAAGAAGGAAAGAGCATCTGAAAAAAGAGGGTGTGGAGTCGTATTTCCCATGCTCAAAGAGGCAAAGTAAGCCTCGGCTTCGGCAGAAAACAGCTGCACCCACTGCGAACTAGAACACTCTCAACAGGGCTGAAGCATTTTTTTCACAGCATGGGCACCACGCTTAGCCAATGACCACAGCTAATGGAAACACTAGACTTGGAAAACTCCAACAATCAGAAAACTAAAGCAGAAAGAGTTAGCGTGAGTAGCGGGGAAGGACTTGCAGCTCAGTGACAGAACAGCTGCTAGGATTTGTAAGGACCTGCCTACAGGCTCCTAAACTGTGAGGAAGAAAAAAAAAAAAATAAAGAGCAATATGCCTAATCAGAAAATCAGTCTAATTCTAACATCCGGGAAGAACCTGAGTATCCAATGTGGCATCTAGTAGATGCTACAAGAACCTCAGAGTAGTGGGAGAATGGAAGGAGAAAGAAACTTATCAGTACTCAGGTTGGGAGCCCAGGCATGGCAGAGACATGGTCTCCCTTCTTGTCAACTCAGAAGTAAGGGCCTGACTCTCTGTAGTAGAGCTGGCCTCTGTCTGGGGCTGTTGGGAGCTCCTTAGTACAAACATTTATATATCATTTATGAAATGCCAGGCAATGTCTTAAACACTTAACATAAGATCAACACGTACAGTAATCCTACTTTGCAAAACAGAAAGTGAGGCACAGGATGACTATGAGGTCAATAGCAAGTCATTTAAATGACACACTGAAGAGTACAACGTGGATAAAACCCCACTTCTCAGACTGTAGAGTCCCCTCTAAAAGGAAATAGCAGGGTGGTAGTTCCCTGTAATTATGGTTTATTTCTGAGGTTTCGGGGTTTCATTACCTGCAATCTATTGTGTTTCAAAAGCCCTAAATGGAAAATTCCAGAAATAAATAATTCATGTTGTACTGCACACCTTTCTGAGTAATGTGATCTATCTTATTGTCTAACTGCATCTCATTCTGGACATAACTCATGCCCTTTGTGGTATATGTACACACTACATACTACCCACTTGTTAGTCACTTGGTAGCCATTTCAATCAGACTTCCTGTCATAGCATCATGGCTTTGGGATCATTACTTTAGTTAATTATGTTCATAATGTAGAGCGGTACTTGTGTAAATGAGTAACACAAACCCAGAAGGATCAACCTAGTCTAGTATTGTATGCCAACATTCTACATACAACACATGTAGAAAAATGTTTATAATGAGGGTTCAACACTCCCTGCTTCACACACCCACTGGAGTCCTTGGGCTGTGTCCCCTAAGGATAAGTGAGCACCAGTGTACTTTGCATTAAGTCGGGGCCCTTTAAGATAAGCATTTCATCTAAGAGTTTATTACGCAGAATGCTCTTCTTGTACCCATAGTTTTCAAGCTGCTGAGTCCAGTATGGGTGTTGAGACAGGGTCTTGATATACACCTCAAGATTTCCTTTTACTCCCTATGTAGTCCAGACTGGCCTCAAAATCATGGTAACTTGCCTCATGCCATGAATACTACAATTCAAGGCATATAGCACCATACCCAATCCCTCGTGGTTTTTTGTTTGGTTGGTTGGTTGGTTTGGTTTGGTTTGGTTTTTTGTAATGCTAAGTGTTGCATGAAAGTGGTCACACTATAAGTGTGATTTAGTTACCAAGAAAAATGGTAACAAATGAGCAGTTCAATTGAGGACATACATTTCTCTTCAAAGCTGTAGAGCTTGCGTAGCCTCAACTCAAATACTATTGGCAAACATCCCCTTAGCTAACTTTCCAGAAGAAACCTGTGTGTCTGGGCATAGCATCAGGATTTGTCCAGTGATAAGCTCCTTTAGCTGCAAGGGCTCCCAGGGCCTCCTGGAGTCTGGAGTATTGCTGCTGCCAGGAAACAACATGGTGCAGTCAGCCTGTGTTTGTCACACTGAAAACCTGATTCCCCACTTCAGGCAAACTGAAAGAGAAAGCACAAAACTCTCAGTTTGCAGCCAGTTGCCTCTGTTGATGTCACATCTGCAGCCAAGGAGTTTTACAAAAGCAGGGAAAGAGCCATAGCTCTGTGGAAAGATGAAAAACCTTGTGGCTGTACTTCAGCTTCAAACGTGAATGGCTGCAAGTTTAGAGAGGCAATGAAATTGTCTTTGTCATTTTTTAAAAATCAAAGTGAAAACAAAAATGTCAAAAGTCATGAAGCTTTACCCAGGAAGCTATTATTACTTGTAAACATAGATGTGAGTTTTCGTGCCAATTTGACTTTCTATTTTTTGTTACCTCTGTCCTGTCTTGTCTGCCTAGAAGGGGAAGATAAAACTACAAACAAATAAACAAATGCATGCATACATACATAAATACATACATACACAAATAATAGCAAATAATCTAGGGAGGGGTTTGTAGTTCCTCAAACTTCTAATTTGTCCATTATACAGAGATGGCAAAAGACAGGGAAGTGGAAGCCTTCCTCTTCCCTTCATCCTTCTCATCCATGCCCTTTATTGCTTGTCGATCCTAGGGCATGGTCAAACATGGGCAGCTTCTCAAGGCTCTCAAAGAGTAGTGGTTTTAGTTTCTGGCATGGAGAAGGTGTCCAAACTGCCACCGAGAGATAAAGGGAGCTGAGTGTCATTCAAAAGCCCTGATGGACACTCCTCAACTTGGCTCTAACCCTCAGCTTTACATCTTCTCAGTCATGCATTTTATTTGTATTTTCATGGGATACTTCAAGATAGGCTTTCTTTCTATCTAGATTAAATCCTGACTGTTTTCTTGACTCAGAATGATCTCTTTCTCCTGGTTAGAGATGCCTTTCCCTGCTTCCTCACTAGTCTGTAGATTTTCAGGGTTGTACCTGCAGATATACAATGTCCTCACATTTTTTTTTTCTCTTTGAAGACTAGGAAACCTGGCAAGAGCAAATTTCTATCATGTTCAAACAAAAATTTTGTCCAAAACAAAAATTCAAAGGCATCTGTAGGTAGGTTTATTTTAGCAGAGAATCTCACAAACACAAAATGCCCTTGTCTTTAATCTTCTGCACAAAAAAATAATAATCTATTTTAGAAGTGCATTCACTCTAGGTTAGGTTTTTGTCATCATTCTTGCTTGATGCTTCCCTATTCTGAACAGTCTGACCTTTGGAACTCATCCTGTAAAAAAATATTGTTCCTATGACAGACAAGGCCAACATTACCCAACGTCCCCTACAAAACAGCCCAAGGTCCTTTATTCTCAGTCCAGAGCTTCTGGACATCACTAAACAATTGCCATTTAGAACCCCTCAGCATCCATGCTATTTTAATCAATCGTGCACACCAGCAGCAGCTGAACCTGTGAACTGGCTCAGGAAAAGAAAGGATTTTTGTGCCTTGGACAAAAGAATACAAAGTTGTGGGGAATGCAGCCTTGAAATTTTTCATCACCCATCACAGCTAAGAGTGACTTTTGGCAGAGCTTTAGGGAAAAGATCAAACAGGACCAATTTAATAATTATTGTGAAGCCAGAAGACTGAATTTTGCTTAAGTAGATTTTTAAGGCATGCCAATAAAATAGAAGCTGAATTTCAATTGTTCTTTATCTCAAGAAAACAAGTGATTATTGAGCATGGCACCACAGTGCGGGCAGTATTAGGACTGGATTCAAAGTGGGATTAAAAGATCCCAACATCTGGATCTCACCAAGAGAGGGATTTAAAAGCCCTTGTACAGTGGAGTTGAGACAAAAGAGTAAACTGAGAAAGCACAGCTGGAGGAGGACCCACACCGGCTGCAAAGGACCAAAGTGTCACTACAACTGCTCCCAGAGACACAGCAGGCTCACCAGCAGGGGACATGAGACAGCAGCTGAGATGCACAACATGTAAGAGAAAGCAAGCCCGGTTTTAAAACCCAAACCATAAGTTTTCATTCACTTTTCTCACACACATTCCCTGAGTGTGAGCGACACTAAGGGTAAGGTCAGCATCACCTTGTCTGTATAATAGGACTGCACCAGGCAGAGTCTGTGGATATTCGCTTTCGGCAAGTGAATACACCAGTTGCCCACCAACGGGAAAAGATACTTGTGATTTACTTCTACTTCTAATTCAACTTTAAAGTGTGCCTGGAAATGTAACTGAGTCAGCAAAATGTTGAATAACACAAGCATTCACAACTGATGGCCCAAACAGTCCCCTGTATCCCAGCGATCCAAGAAGCCAGACATTTGATAGATGCAGTGTGGAAAGATGCTACTAGAAGGCAGGGCTCACATTCTGCTTCTATGCCATCCCTGCCTAGGGCTATTAGACCCAGTGATATGCACCACTGGATCTAATAGTCTTTCTTAAAAAGGTGTTGTGAAGATGAGAGATCAATAGAAGTATGAGATACTATCTGTAGTCGAAGAATATCCTTGCATTCACTAACCTATATGCCAAAGCTATGTACACAAATATTCATAGAAGTGCTACTCAAAATAGCTCCACATCAGGAAAAGAAAAACAACATCTGTCAACTTACACATGGAGAAACAGAATGATATCTCCTACAATAGAACACCATTCATTCAGTCTTCAAAAAGAAGAAAGTGATAGTTCCTGCTTCAACACAGAAGTTTAAAGACATCACACTAAGTAAAAAGAAAGAAAGAAAGAAAGAAAGAAAACCCAACAAGTTTTATGGTTCCACTTATATTAAACATGTAAGCATGCCAAATGCATAAGGACCAAAACACATCTGTTCATCTATGATTTGGGAAATGGTAATAACTGAAAGCAAATAGACTCAAAGGAAATTTAGAGGTTAATGGGGATATTCTGAAACTGGATAACAATGGTGGTTTCCTAGCTCCGGAAGTTTGCTAAAGAGCAATGCTGTGTAACTACACAGCGAGTGAAGCCATGCTACATAAGTTACAGCTCAATGCAAAGTTGGTAAAAACAGGTGTGAGTAATGACAAGGATGTTTTAAGAAATAACTATAAAGTAAACAAAAGTAAAAACTATTTACCTGTAAAATTATTTTAGTTTTACATTGATATCATAGTATGTTAAGATGTTGTCCTTTACAGAAAAACTATTCTTTGGTCTTTTTGTGCTGCTGTCTTATGATGTATTATACAGAGGTGATAAAGCAACTATCTCGTGAGTTAGGTCAGTCAGCTGCTAGAAATGATTAAGCAGGGGGCCTGACACATGGAACTCATAGTGTAGGTGCTGCCTAGAGATGTCACGTTGTTACAATGTATATTGTGTGATACAGGTTTCTTTTGATGTCCTGTTTCTGTGATGGGAAAGCTGGCATTAATAATACTTTCCCAAATGGGCATAAATAAAGCTCATATTAAGAACAGCTATTCAAAAAAAAGAACAACTGTTCAAAATGAGGTTAAAAACTCAAACAAATAATTTTGGGTATTGTGTTATATATTAAAAAGAATATAATCTGCAAAGTATGTTTTACTTTATTTTCATTTTAAAGGAAAAATAATCTATTTGAAATAATCAACATGATATTCCTTTCTTTTTCATTTTCTCCACTAACTTCGCATCTTCTTTATCGATTATAGGATGAAGGGAAGTGGCCACCTCTAGATGTAATAAAATTAGAAGGAGCAGAAATTGACATTGACAACAGCTTGGGAAAACCATTTGTGTTTAACTGTATGCCACAGTCTGGGAGTAGAATATTTTGCCTCTGTGCGACTTCAAACCAAGAGATGAAAAGGTAATTCATTCATCTCCCGCCTCTCTGGTTTTACTTTCAGTGTGAGAATCTTTCATATTCTTGGAAACACAAATAAGATAGAGAACCAAAAAAAAAAAAAAAAAAAAAATGGTAGCACATGAAGTTAAGGATGTCATTATAATTTCGATCAGAATTGTCAAAGAACACAGGCATACTCTGTTAACATTACTATTGTAACACTCCTTATTTTTTTTTAAAAGACGACAGCTCAATAATGCCGTAGCTCCTTAGCTGTCTATGGCTCTCACTGCTAACGAATTGCCAGATGTATATATTGTAAGACAGAAAACTATTGGTACAAAGATAATAAAGCATGATATGGACCAGTACCCTATAGTGAGATGAGCTAGACAGAATAATGGGGCTTTGAGTGAGGGAGACTCCGTGGATATCGGATATGCACATAATCCACAAAGAGGGTAGAAATGGGTTCTGACTATTGGACACCCACTGTGACTGTCTCCCTGCAGTAATGGAGCTCACTGGACAAGCTTGAATGAGAGGTGAGAGTGCAGAACAGAAAGCCACTGGAAAAGGTAGCCGGTAGCAGCACATCAACATTCTAGTCCTAAAGAATACCTCCTTCACCCAGCTCCAGCATTAAAGAGATTAGTAGTTCAGAAACACCTCAGGCACAAAGCATTCCATCCCTATCTGTGGAATACTGCATATTTAAGTAAATATAGAGTAAATGAATACCAGAATAATATGATGTGCACAGTATTTATTTATGTCTAATATGCCTAGACATTATTTTAAAGTTTCTGTGGATTATTTGTATAACAAAAAGCTCATCTTTGGCCCCAGAAGGAAATAAATGAAGAACACTGTGGAAGAGGAGGTGGAAAGATTATTAGATTACAAGGGACAGAATACTGGGAGTTTCCTAGTCACATCAGAAGCAATACCCATGAAGTCTCACAAACATGACTGTCCAAATGTGACCTGAACATTGATGACACAAATAGACATGCCAATGTGGATATGAAAAGGACCAAAAGGCCTCAGCCCTACACAAAAAACTATAGGCAGCTAAGGAGTGCTGAAAGTAGGAGAGCTAGTCTTTCTTGGGGAGGTAATGTTTGTTCAGTGCCAAACTATAATCACTGAAAACATACATACATCATTATATAGACTGAACAGGTTAGATGTGTGTGTGTGTGTGTGTGTGTGTGTGTGTGTGTGTGTGTGCGCGCGCGCTTATGTGTGTGCATGCAATAACAATTAGTGGAAAAAAGAGGCCATGAATTTGAAAGAGAGCATGGAGTGGTATATTGGGGGTGGGGGGTTGGAGGGAGAAAAGGGAAGGGAGAACTAAATTATAATCTCAAAAATAAAAAGTAAATAAGCAAAACAAAACATCAACTAAAATGATGGGGTATTTGTTCTTTTGAATACAAATAAAAGTTTAAAAGTTTCATAGGAGAAGACATATGGCACAGCAATTGAGAGCAGTGAGTGAGGGCTTGGGAGTGTGGGACTGAGGGAGTTATTTAGAGGAGAGGCACGAGAAGAAGAGAGAGAGAGAGGAGACAGAGAAGAGAAGAAGACGAGAGAGGAAGGAAGAGAAGGAGAAGGAGGAGAGGAGGAGGAGGAAGGAAGGAGAAGAAGAAGAAGAAGAAGAAGAAGAAGAAGAAGAGAAGAAGAAGAAGAAGAAGAAGAAGAAGAAGAAGAAGAAGAAGAAGAAGAAGAAGAAGAAGAAGAAATGGAACAGAGAAAATACACTGGACTTTGGGAAAAACAGGGAACACTGTGGTTTGATTAGAAGTTTGGGAATTTGAAACAAGACTGGAAAAGATTGGCAGACTGGGATGGGGTCAATTTGCTGATGCCAGGTTAAGGCACAAGCCTTAAGGCATACCACAAGCCTTAAGGAACACCGTAAGGCATACCAATGAAGCCAATGTCCAAAGAACAGCAAGAAAGAACTCAAGGCAATGGTCATCCACCAGTATTTCCATATTTAGTAGTCGGTGCCTTGTAGTTATTACAGCCATGCTGTTGTTAACAAATTCCAAACCTTAGAAATAGTGAATTAACTTTCTCTCAGACACCGATCAAATCATGATCGTGGGGAGATAGCACGATTTTTACTTCAGATATGCCTAAAGGAAAAGGTTTTGCCACATACTAACCTTAAATTTGCAAGAATGTGTTACCTTCAGCCAGGAGTGCTGAAATACATCTGAGGCTCAGGACTGCCCTGCCTGAACGGCAGGTTAAGCAAGAGAAGCTTCTCTGTGCGACACTACAGGGTTCCCCATGGAATGCCCTCTCCTTTCATTGTCTTCCAGGTGGCTTGAGGCAATGTACAAAGCAGCCCGTCCTATCCGCCAGGTAAGGTTTCCTCCATCCTAGTCTCTGCTTTCAGTTTGTGTTTCCTTACAGAGGAGGAAGGAGCAAGATGGTTGCCATGCTGCCCAGATCCGAGAAGGGAACTTTCAGTCCTGCTGTTCTTATTATTTTCATGAGTTTGTATGAGATTCCTCCCATCAAGACTCAGGGACAGAGTCACAAAGTTAGGTGTAATTTCTGAATTCACACAGAGCCACACCCCTTGCAAGTCCACCATGGTGATATGCTAATGCTGCTGTTTCTCTGTACTCTCAAGATCTCCAGGATATCTTGGGATGCTGCTGCTGTCTGGGTGGCTGGTCAGAGAGTGCATAGTCATCCGTTCATCTCTGTTCTATAGACCCGCTAGCTGCTATTCTTCCACATCCATGGTCTCCAACATTGGAGCAATATCATTCTGTCAGATATTTACCTATAAAATGCCAGGTGCCTTTGTTACATCATCCGACAAGCCATTAATCACTTCAGACCCTAAGGCACTAGGTAGCGCTCTTTCTGAGTTTGTGCCATAGCACATTTTGGGGAACACTGTCTTAATGCCCCCCTGTTTCACTTCATGCTGTGGATGTGATTTGTAATGATGTTATAGGTTTTACTTAATGTGATCATTCCTTCAAAAGATGGCATGAACTTATTACCTTATTTACACATCTGAGTTTGTACATTAGCAGAAATTCAGGGTGGAGATTGAATGCCCTTGCCTTGTAACTGTCCTTTAAGCACAATCGTAAGCACTGTCACATAACGAACAGCAGGACTTGTCTTTCATTTTACCTGGAACACAACACTCACCACACTCGCCCATCTCTCCAATGCACCAACCGAGATGAGCCTGGGTACTTTTAAGAGGTGTCTAGTCTGCTAATGCACTCGGAGTGTCTGCAGCAAGTGAAAAAAGTGAGCAGCCCAACTCCCAGCAGGCCCCCCACTTCACAGCACTGAATACAGAAAGCTCTGCGTTCTGCTATCTTTTCACTGCCTTGTTAAAACGAAAGGGCAAACCCAAAACCAAACAAAGAGAAACTGGCAAGCACAGGCCGGTTCTGATGAAGAGATAAAGCGCAGTGCTGCTGGCTGCGGGTCAGAGTTCTCAGAAAGAGCCTGGTTCCCAGGCCCGTGGACTGAGGGCTGCCCTCCAGGATAGAGGAGCTCCATTTATCATGAGCCTTCCACTTCAGTGACCGTGAGAGCCCGAGGCTGAAGCTGGCCTGGAGCATTTAACTTGCTCTTTTGCACAAGTCGGGGTTCAGATAAAGAAAGGCATGAACTAGGGGCTGCTGTTATTCATAGTGGACCTACCAGGAACTGGGCCTTGGAGGGAAATCCCTGTGATGTGAGAAGCAGCATTTTGGGACAGCACTTTACAAACGGGGCATTAATTACTTTTTCCTGAGGTATCTATTCTCGCTGGCTCTCTAATCCCAATCTCCTGGTTTTTGTTTTTTTGTTTGTTTGTTTGTTTTTTGTTTTTTGGCTCATACTCTTGATTTCCTCAGAACACAATAGAAGCCAAAGAGAAGTAGGCGTTCTCTACAGGCAGAGGCTAAATTTGTCTGTTACCCGAGCAGCGAGATTATATTAATAAAAGCATTTGGGACAGAGGTTCTCTAACGGCAAACCGAACTTATCCCCATGTCACTGCTGTGTGGGTCAAAGGCATCTGACGCGAGATGACTGCTTACATATCCTTGTGCTACGCCTGCAGAACCATGTCTGGGAAGATGTCACGCTGCACAACAGTAGCCTCCCACCTCTGGCCATCAAACACCCTGAATGTCTAGGCCTTCTGCATCAGCTGGAGACAAGCACAGATGAGTGGGTCCAACACTATTGCATTCTGAAGGATGGCTGCTTGTACTTCTATGCGAGCATTCGCTCCACTCAGGCGTCAGGTAAGGAATCAACGTCGCTTGAAATTGTTGTGATTACAATAGTCGGAAGAAAATCTTAGCTCTATTGAACCTTTGTAACGTCCTGGACTATTGTCTCACCTAGGAAACTATTCAGCCCACAGGGACCCTGCAGAAGAGGCCCTGTTGCACCACCACTGTTCTGTCTGTAGAGTAGAAATGCAGCCACACAGTCCGCTCAGAACAATGGCTCGCAAGTGGAGAAATAAGCAATCTACTGAGATCTGAACAGCCAGGCTAACTCTTAAGCCTGTAACTTTAGTGCCTTATACTTGTTCTCTAGAAGTTAAAACACAAACTCTGCATTCCTTTGGTCAATAATGGCTTGCAAACGGAATGCTAGTCATTTTCTGAGGTTGAAGCATCATCTTTTCCTCAGAGTATTCCTAATTTGGATGTTGGCAGTCTGCTTTTTGTGGTTGGTTTGCTCAACTTCCCACAGTTTTCTTTCCTTGCTTATAAAATGGAAATAGCATCTGAATGTTAAGCAAGAGTGCTGTGAAGAATGAGACGCTGTTATTGAAATACTACCAGCTATATGTTTAGTGGAATGAGCATAAAAGCCTACTCTCATATAATTTATATTCATTTATCACAGTTATTTTGCATTCTTATGAAGTTTTATATATATATATAATTTAAAAGATAGATATATAAAGATCATATGAATAATAAAATAATTATATCTGAAATGTACAAAAGAGCTTTCTTACATTTTAAAAAATATTCTTTAATTAATTTATTTATTTCAAATTTTGACTCCCTGGCCCCCTTCTTTCCCCTTCCAGCCCCTCCCATGTCTCTCTCTCACTGCCTCTCAAATGCATGGCCTTTTCTTCTTTAATTATTATTGTTACACATGTATTTGGCCAAGTGTGTTTGGTGTTTGTGTGTCTGTGTGTTTTCAGTGATTTCAGGACTGAACACTTAGTGCTGAATAACCAATTAGGCTTTCACCCATGGTGAAGACTGCTTCTCCCCGTCTCTTCGGTCTTTAGTTGCTTTAGCTCAGTTCAGTTTGCCAGAGTCTCTAGCTCCTTGTCTGGCTGTGGGATTCCCCCTCTACACTAGCATGTCTTTCAGTATTATCACCACGCCCGCCCTGTTCAGGCAGCCACATAGTTGAGATATGGTGGGTGAAGCTGCCCTGTTGTTTCTAGGAGACGCGATCTCACAGCAGAATTCCTGGTCCTCCAGCTCTTAAAATCTTTCTGCCCCCTGATCCATGATGTTCCCTGAGCCTTAGTAGGAGGCGTGTTGTGGATGCATCTACTGGAGCCGGTCACCCATGATCAACTAAGTACTCTCTGCATCTTGACACGTTGTGGTTTTCACTCTTTGGCAAACAGACTCTTCTTTGATGAAGAACAAGACCTGCATTCATCTGGGCATATATGGATAAGTTTTAGAATGCAATCTGCAGCCATATTGGTTTACTAAAGTGGCAGTAGGAGGCTCTCTTCTAGGGCCCATCCTTGACTTCACTAGCTCTGAGAAGTTGGCTTGGTTTCCAGCACCAGACAAAATTTCCCTCTTGTTGTACAGGATTTAACTCCAATTAGACTGCTGTGATATGAGAGGCACTATTGCAGCTTTAGGGACCTCTAGCCATACTGGTCATTGTTGTGGTCCATAGGTGTCACAGCTGGGTAGAACTATTGATTACTTCCCTCCATTGGCAGCATGCACAGCATCTTCTGGTACTATAAAAGCTAGTCCTAGGGGAGGAGGCTTTCAGGTCAGACCCAGCTTAAATCCTTTTTTCTAAATCACAGAGTAGTTTCAGCAATAATAACTTACTTTCAGTTTCTGAAAGGCAACCAAAGGGCAACAGCAATGACCTATGCTGTTTGAGGGGAGTCTCTTGGACTCTCCTGACCAATAACTCAGAAGTGGGTTTATCATGCCTGGTGCTGGATATTTTTGTTACACCCGCTATGATAATCAGGAGGAGCACTATCACCAAAAGTGTCAACTTCATTATCTTAGTCAGTTATTACTGCTATGATAGAAAACAATGATGAAAAGCAAGTCGAGAAGGTGATGGTTTCTTTATATTGCTTTCACATCACTGTTCACCATTGGAGGAAGCAAGGACAGAAACTAAAACAGACAGGAACCCGCAGGCAGGAGCTAAGGAAGAGGCCATGGAGGTGTGCTGCTTTCTGGCTTGCTCAGTCTCCTTTCTTATACAACCCAGGACCACAAGCCCAAGGACGCCATCACCACATGGTCTGGGCTCTCCTCCATTCATCACTAATTAGGAGAATGCCCTACAGGCTTACCCACAGCCTGATTTTATGGAGGCATTCTCTTAATTGAGGTTCCATCCTTTCAGATGACTTCAGCTTTGTCAAGTTGACACACAACATTCATTGAACAAGTATACGTATACTCATAGACTTATATGTATTATATGTAATTTTATATACTAAGTCCTTTTCAAGCATCTTCAGTAGTATTCATCCCTCCTTCTCATATTTCTCTATGGACCTCCTTCCTACTCACCAATGAAATCTGCTCCATTTTCATATTCTCCTATAATTTTTAATAAAGCTAATTGGTATTGTCGTATTTCCACTTGAAATTTTTGCTATTTGAATGACCATTCAATATTAGCAGTAGTGTGCATATGGAACCCAAGTCATTTGACTCCGATTTTCAGCATTACTGCTCATGTATAGCTAAGTACAGTGGACATACCAGGTAGAAAGAAATAATCTACTAAGAACTCCAACTCTTTGCATGTTTAAAGAGATAGAAAGCTCACATCACTCCATGACCCACTTTCTTCCATTCAGGATGAGCAGTGGAATGCATCCCCTCTTAATCATACTGAAGATGTTTTTTACATGACCCTGATGAATATACAGCTATGAAGAGTTAAACAGCCTCTTTCATAACTAATAGAGCAGGCTTTTCCTGGGCAGCTTACACTCTCCAACTTTAATGTATGGTAATAGAGTAAGAATTAAGGCAAACAAAACAATCAGAACTGCAGATTCATCATTGACTTAGAACATTAATTTAAAATATCAATATTACTACCAAGTCAACCAAGCTAATTTTCTTTTTTTTTAAGATTTTACTTATTTATTATTGATATAGTATTCTGCCCCCATAGTGCCTGCATGCCAGAAGAAGACACCAGATCTCATTATAGATGGTTGTGAGCCACCATGTGGTTGCTGGGATTGAACTCAGGACATTGGGAAGAATAGAGACAGTGCTTTTAACCTCTAAGCCATCTCTGCCACTCCCTCCCCAAACTAATCTTCAAGAGATTATTTCCATATATATATAAAGGGGTGTTTAAGTCTAAATTCACATGTTTCTCCAAACTCAGAAAAAAAATGTAAGGACTTCCAAACTCATTGAGGATCATGAGCTTTTTTTGAATTCCCAGAGAAACAGTAGTGGCACACATACCTTGGCAGTAACCAAGAGCTCTCTAATTCAAATTAAGATCTGATCAATAAGAGAGAGAGAGCATGTCTGCTACTGGACACCTATCTAACTACTCAAAGCTAGTGAAATTGTGTGTATTGGAGGAGAGCCTACAAACCTACTTTATTAAAAGAGCATAGTCCCTAACAATCTACAAACATTTGCCTTTTGCATTAGTCGGGGCTATGAGTGTGTGTGTGTTAAAGATTTATATATGTATATGTGTGTGTGTCATAACTATGCTTAACATAATTTAACTATCTCATGTATAACTATAAATGAATTATAAATTTTAAAATAGGTGGCAAAGTCTCTTGAGGGACATTCTATTAACATCACAAACTTTAAATATTATAACCACTGATATTCTCAGAACCAATGTTATAACACATGATAAATGGGAGAGAAAAGACAAATATCTATATGAACACACTCTTAACAAAATATGACAGAAACACTCATGTCACTTATAATCTGTGTTTCTTCATTTGGCCCCATGCCCTTAGCAGGTATTTATAACCACTTTCCTCTACAACCGATTCTGCATTTCCTCCACCATCAGCAAGCCCTTCAGCAGGTCTTGGTCTTTTCCTAGAGAAATGACCCACACCAATATAGTGAATATATGTCCAAAGGTTTTTTTCCAAGAGGGTTTTATTAGACTGGCTTACACAGTACAGTGTGGAGAGTCCAGCTGTGGGTGGAGAGTCCAGCTGTGGCTGCTTCACACTGGGGATGCTGAGAACCCAGCAGCTGCTCAAGCAAGGAGACTGGGTCCTTCCTCAGTCCCAGTCAGCTGCTGGAGGTGTGGATGATTCCTGAGGGCCACTGGTCTTCAGTCCACACTGGAAGGCCAAAGAAGCTGAGTTCTGATGTCAATGAAAGTGACAGCAGCAACAACTCACCACCAAGAGATGACAGCAAGCGGGCACAGAAGCAAAAGACCTTTCCCCTTGGGCTTCCTCATGCCAGTGCTATTGCCAGAAATTGCCCACCATATATGGAGGGGTCTTCTCAGCTCAGCCCTGAGGAAGAAATCATAACCTAATCTAGATAGGCATTCACAGGTGTGCTGAGAGACATGTCTCACAGATGGGTCTAGAATCTTCAAGTTGCCAATATGAACCCCACCAGAAAAGAAAGAGTACATAGAATTCCAGTATTCATCTTTGATTCTTCCTAGAGATGCTAAAGAAATGACATTTGACCCGTTCTAATCTAGAATTCTTGCTATGCCTGTGTTCAAAAAGTTCCGCTTAGCTCTAATACAACTTACAAGTCCCTGTAGCTTTCTTCCTGGGGGAGTGATAACACTGAGCTAGACCCTGGTTACCTTTTACAACAGGGTTTCTAATGCCGAAGGCCCTGGTTCTGTTTCTAAGCCATGTAATCAGTGCAGTCAGTTGTGACTATTTTTTAAAGAACTGAATAGAAAACATGGCACACACTAATGACACTAAGGAGTACAAGCCTAATGTCCTGAGTTCTGCCCCCAGAAACCATGAAAGGAGAAAGCAAACTCGAAACAGTTGTCCTCTGTCGTCCACGTGCCTGATAGTCTCTCTTTCTCTCATATATGTGAAATATATATAATATACTGCATTCACAAACACACATACTAATTAATAAATACACTTATTTTTAAATGAAAAAAAAACATTGTATAATTCCTCACAAACTTCTGCTCAATTATATGAAAACATGCAATAATATTCACTTATTAGACCTATGGATCACGACCAAAATAATTAAAACAAAACTTATATGCCAAAGTCTTTAGTCTCTGTATACATGCCTGCTCCAATGGTGACTTTTATGTCAGATCTTAAAACAGGGAATATAAAGCTAGTTACTGCTTTCGAATTACCACCGTAACACACATGGTATTCTTTGCTTCATGCTTCTGACTTAGCATCTGAGTTTCTTTACTGCTTTATATATTTTAACTCGTTTTCATTGTTAACACACTGGTTCTTCTTCAGAGCTGGGAGACCTCATATGTTACCTGTTCCTAGACATAGTTGTAATTTTACTGACATGGAATTCTCTTTTACCCACAGCACAAAAGTACAGAGAACAACAAAACAAGAGAAAAGACAAAAGTAAAAAGAGAGGGGAGAGCTAGCTGTAGAGACCAGTGTAGCCCTGGTTTTCAGTGCGAACCGTATTAGGCACTATCCACATTTTGTCCTTTCAATTGGGTATGTATGCCTCTAGTGTGCAATAGAGGGGTTGGAGAGACGTCCCCTTGGTCCCCGGGAGGCTACCTTTGCTTTCACATCAAAAGAGGAACTTGTCCTTTAGCAAAATGAACTACTTGGTCTCATGCATCTGCTAATATTAAGGCTATTTCAGAAGAGCCTTGGTCAAGGACTTTTACCTAAGGCTGGGGCTCTTGGCAGTCTCTCCCCATCCCCTTTTATCTCTCCCCAGCAAAATCTAGATGTGACAAATTATGACTGTCCACCATTGTTTGTTACTAAATCCCTCCAAGGTCTGTGAGCACTTCTCAGAGAGATTATTCTACAGTTAATGGGGTGTAGAATGGCTGCACAGTTCATTCAGCCAACAATGGACTGGACTGATAATTACTGTTACTAACCTAACAAAGAGGCATGGACCCAGAGAATCTTCCTTTAACAAGGTGCTGGGGTTACAGCCACAAGCTTCATGGCCACTTAGGCCCGGCAAGTGGCTAGAAAAATGGCTACAAGGCTTTGTTACTTGCACTCAAAATATTTTTTTACATTCTTTTATATTTTTATATCTTTGTTTTTACTGTTTCATACATATACATTGTGCATTCTGGCTATACATTTTGGGGTAGTCTGAATGGGATGTGTCCACTAAACTTCAGGCATTTGAACACTCGGTCTCTATTTATTAGTTTTGTTTGGGTATGGTTAGGAGGTGTGGCCTTGACGGAGAAAGTGTATCACTGGGGCGGGCTTTGAAGTTCAGAAGCTATTACAGTTCCCAATTATCTCTCTCTGTTTCCTGTTTGTGGTTCAAGGTTTAGCTCTTAGCTTTCCGCTCCAGCCACCCGCTGTGCTGCTCTTCCCCATTGCTAGGGAGCATGACCCTGTGGGACCAAAAGCCTCCAATAAACTCTTTATGATTTGAGTTGACTTGCTCATGGCACTTTATCATAGCAATAGAAAAACAGCTGATACGCAGATGGATTCTTTCTTATCCTCCTCCCTCCACACCAACCCACATACCTTTCTTCCACCACACTTTTGTGTCTTTTGGTTTGGTGACCTGCTGATGTTATCATCCAGCATTGTCCCCACCAGCAGAGGTGTGGAGCCATCCACTGGACCGTGTAATGCTTACCCCATTGAAGACAATGACTTGCCTTGTCCAAGAGAGTCTTAGCTGCCATCAGTTAGTAAGCATGGAGGTAAAGTGTGCTAGGTCCCTGCAACAAAACATCACACTACCACTAAAAGGAATAAAGCACCAATATCTAATATGGTATGTAATATAGATGAATCCTGAAAACATTATGGTAAGTGAAAGAGAACAGACAAAGAAAAAAGGGTATGTGCTGTGTGGTTGCTTTTCTAGTAGGTGCTGCAGGGAAAATAGCAAATACAGAGAGATGGAGAGTGGGTAGGGATTTCTATCAGCCGGGCTGGCACCTGAGCTAAGGAGTGACTGCTCATGGTGTGGTGTTTCTTTCCGATGTGAGGAAAGTAATACTGATGGATACACAAATATCATAAGTAGAGTAAGGCCACCAGTCTGGGAGCTTATGGTGAGTCAGTGATGCGGTTCTAAGCTGTTTTCCATCCTATGCACCCCTCGTCCATCAGGCTGTCTCAAGAGTGGTATCACCCTATTGGTAAACACCATACCACTGATGCTGACTGAATTGGAAAGAAAAATCCTGTTCTTTTCTGAAGTCAATGTTTTCTTTTGACGTCCAAAATGGACTCTTTTCAAAGGAAAATAAAAATTAAATTTAATATCGCCTTTCATATCCTCCATAAAAATTAAAAAGCACCCCCTACCTAATTTCTAAGGTTTAAAACCCTTCATTCTGCATAAATGAAAACATCTGTCTTCTTCACATGGCTAATGGTGAATGTGACTGACCAGAAGCCAGAGTCAACACTACTCAAATCTCCTTTCCATATTTCCATGCCATCAGTGCATAGGCTCTTAAGAGCAGTGTGGTGTTTTCTTGTTTGCTTTTTTTAGTGAAGTGCATGGTGGTCACAGCTGGAGGTGCTAGGGGATGAGAGCAAGGCTACACAGGAGGAGTGGATCTCTAAACATCCTGTCACTATTATAACTGATAATGCCTGAGACTCTGTATAAGATTGGGCAACCAGAGGAGAAGAAACAGTCCACCTCAAAATGGAAACAAAATTCAGACCAACCAGGTCCTTAGATTTAAAGGACCATGAGAGGAAAATTACTTTTTATAATTAGTCATCTATTCTCATTGCTAATTCAAGTTAGCATTTTCGTATCACCCTCTAGGTTCATGTTTTAAGTGGGATTTGCAGTATATACACAAATGGGTGAGAATCTGTGTGGGTTGTAGAAACTGCCTGCAGCCTTCACCATGCTTCAGGAAGTATGTTTTAATGACTCTGCCCCAAGAAATACTATTTAATTTTCTTCTTATATGGTATTACAGCTGTTCCTCTTTGATAATGGAAATTTTATTTCAAACCTACGTCCTTCTGGTAAAGAAGCTTATCCAAGCACAGAGTTTGAAAAGATAAACACTTATCATTTACAAATGGAACCAAGAAGTTCTAATTCTGCTGCCAGCCTTGCTACTGGATGCTAATCAGTGTGGGGCTATTCATCTGGAAAAGCAGTCCTTTCACACATAGAATTTTAACACCTTTCCTGACACCTTTTCCTCCTTACTTTCCCTGTTCTCACTTGTTCTCGCCTCTTTGCTTTCACCCTGTGCAGGTGGCCTATATCTTCAAGGATATAGGGTGACTGAACAGACCCACGGCTTTGAGCAATCCGTAATTGAACTCAAGCCTTCATCAGAAGAGTTCAAGACTTTCTATTTCTGTGCAGAAAATAAAACAGAAAACCAGCGGTAAGCCAGGACCTCCTCTTCCGCCTTCTGTTTATCAGTGTCGACAAGAGGTCAGCCAAGAGCTCCCCCTCCTCCCTCTGTGTCAGCCTTGACAAACAAACCCATCCCCTTACTTCCCAGCTCCATTCCCTAAGGGCAATCCATCCTTTCTTTGCAAGTTTCATACTTACTATTCTCCAGGATTATTTTTCTTTCATCCCTTTTGTTTTTTGGGTTTTTTGTTTTTTTTTTTTTTTTTTTTTTTTTTTTTTTTTTTTTGTGACTTCTCTAGAGATACTTTTTCCCCTCAAAGGAAGACATGATAACCTGAATTCCTCCCAAGACAGTGAGTAACTCTGGCTTCAACATTAACACACACACACACACACACACACACACACACACACACACACACCATTTACAATTTGTAAATATTCCATAGATTTTAAAATTATATTTAGCATATCTTACTTGAGTAAAACATAGATTTGTCAGTTGATCTCTTGTCACATAGCTTGCATTGACATTTATAGTTGGTTGGTTGTTTTATTATAAGCCACTGTAGGACATAAAGCTGATTTAATCTGTACTGTGTTCAGTCTTGGGTTGTCATTCACAAACACTTCATTCAAATGGTTATGAAATATAAGAGTGGTGACATCACTAGACACAACACAGTGGGAAGGAGTCACTCAGCACCAACTTCCTCCTTTCCAATCTCCCCAAAATGCCCATGTCCTCTATCTCCGTCTGGACTCTAACCTGCATCACTGTAATCTCCCACATGTCCCAGGCCTTTTATTACAACTCCAAAGTTCCCATAAAGAAATTCCTTAGTAAAGCCACTACATGACCTGATATAACATTTAAGGGACATATATAAGAAATTGTGGTTTAAACACAAAGAAACACAACTCCAAAAGTGGGGTTTTTAGGGAATCTCCCTCACAAAGAGACTTAGGCAAGAGATTAAGGACCTCATCTGCCTTTTCCCTTTATGTAAACATTGTTGGTGGCTCTCCTTTGGAGGAAGCACTGGCTTAGGAGGCAGGCAGGTTACTGCTAGGTGTGTTGCCAGGACTCTCTTCCTGGACAGCTGGCAAGCAGATGACGGGAAGCCTACAGCTAGCACACTGAAGCAAGGGTCACTGAAACTGATCTACGTCCCATATGATAAAACCTACTGGTTTCTCTGTTACAGCAGGCTGAACAGTTGGGGCTGACTGTCAGGTCCATGGGGACTTTATTTATTTATTTATTTATTTATTTATTTATTTATTTAATAGTAAAAAAACCTATATTGAGCCACTGGGGAAATAACTTAGATCTGCATGTTATTCCACTTACCCCTAAAGTAAGTTTAGAAAGTGATAAAAAATTATAGTCCAGAGACCCACAGATTCATTTGTGATTCTGAGACCATCCTGAGGCTGTTGGAAATACTCTTGGGTAACTGTGTCTGCTTGTTATTCGTGGTAGTTTAGTATACAGCACCTGACCTTAGAAACAAGGTTTCATAAAACATTGTCCAAGAAAATGAAAGAGAGAGAGAAAAGGAGAATTAACTAGAAGGTTGTGTGGTTTCTGGAGAATTAACTAGAAGGTTGTGTGGTTTCTGGGATTTAACATAAAGAAATTTTTTTTGCTAAAATAGCAATGTTTATTAAATGTTTGATCAACAAAGTTTAAAATTAAATGAAAGCAACAAACTACTCTTAGCCATGTTAAAGCCATATAGTTCCACTGATCACAATTTATGCACATCTTCCTCTCTTCTATGCCCCTCGCTTTCATTGCTGAGCCTTCTCTGTATTTCACCTTCTCGCTCAACCCGAAATCCATAGAGCATGTTTTTTTCCCATTAATTCCGAACTAAATAGCCAAGAGTAACAATTAGAAAATAAATTAAAGAATTCTGTCACATCTTACCTCCCCAGGGCCTGCCTGACAGACCTAATGATCTGTTCTATGATTTCTTTTTCTTGCAGCTGGATCACAGCTTTGAAAACATCTATCAAAAAATGGCTTCCTTTGGACCAAGCTATTCAAGAGTTCATGAACCGACCTCTAGAGGAGACCAGAATGTGAAAGAAACTCCAATTAAAAAGACAGATTCCACAAGGCCGTTCCCAGCTTGAGGAAAGAAGTGAAACACTTCTTTCCCAACGCTCTGAAACGCAGTTTTTCAAATGGATCTACTTCTTATGCATTAAAACCTGGAACCACTCGCCACCATCAGCGTTCAAGCATTGCACTTACATTATAGCCGAGGCTGCTTACATGTACACCAGGGTACCCCCAGCACCCTACCTCCAGCTCTTGAAGACATAAATGAACATGTATTTGTCTCATTTTTTAATACTCTTTGCTAAATGTTTCATTCAGTACTTTGGCCGCAAACCTCAAGGGAAATCTTTGGGCCAGGACACAGGACATTAGAGAAAACTAAAATCATGAGAATGATGTTTCTTACAAGATAAGCACTTCGGCCAAAGGAGGTCATCTCATCAGGTTCTCTTATAAGGAACGCTACCCCCAGGCCTTCATAGGTGGAGTTCTACTAAATAATTTTTAGATGTTATTATTTAAAAATCCATAAAATAAGGAAATAGACTGACACTATAGGAGACACTTCAAAGGCATGGATCTGATTCAGCGTGTAAATTTCTACAAGACTAAAATTAACCAAGAACTCATTGTTCTAGACCTAGAAAACAAAATTTGAAGAAAGTAAAAAGAAGCCTTGGCTGTATTTCTTAGTGCAGTGGTTCCTACTGCTGAGGAGGAGTGCTGAGGAGGGCGCGATGCATTTTGGAAGTCCCACATGCTGGACATAGACCATGGGTTTCGTGTTCACCTGTTAAGATTCAAATACCCTGAAGCTACTCAGAATGCAAAAGCAAGCCGGTCCTGTCACAAAAAATGCTGTTTCAGAGCCACAGTGGTTTTGCAGTTTGATTTGTCCTCCTCAGAGATGAGGAAAAGGGAGGTGACTTCCTGCTGATGACCATACCAGTGAATCCTGGTAGAACGGAGCACAGCTGAGTCCCGGCTTCGTCTCTCCACCCTACATCTTCCTGCCTAGCCCACCCCTCAACTCACCATGCCCAAGAAAGGGTGATATGCCCACACAAAGACACTGAAGTGTCCTGTCAAACACTTCCAGTCTGCAGGAAAAAACTTGAAGCAATGCTCCATATTTTTTATATTACTTAGAATAATTTTTATTACTTCTTTTAGGTTTTGAGATTATAATGTAATTACACTATTATTCCCTTTACCCCTCCCCATCCCTTCCCTCCCTCTAAACCTTTCCATATATCTTTCCTTGCTCTCTTTCAAATTAATGCCCTCTTTTATTTGTTACATCTCATGGAAGTATCCCATGTTGGTTTAAATTATACTATTATTTTCCAGACAATCTTAAGTGTGAAACAGGTAATAAAATCATGTCACTGTCCTATATTCTGTATCACTCCTTGGCTAAAATGACTATGGAATCCCCCAAACCCTGCCTGTGCCTGCTATTTGTCATTGTTCAAATAACATAGTCTTGTGAGGAAGTAAGGATGTGCTACCTGCTCCATGAATTAGGAGACGCTGCCTATATGAGCTAATGCCCAAAAGCAGCATGTTATAATGCTCTGACCAACTTACTGCCATAATCAAAAAATATTTCATTAAAACAACACATGGCTCTGTATCTTGAAAATGGGGCCTTTGTTCTCACAGAATCTGCCACGACAATAAAGCAGTCTTTCAGCAGAACCTTCAGGAATGTTCATGTCAGGAACCTGGGGCTAGCTAGCACTTCCGCTCCCCTATGGTGTTTCTGTCTCTCTGGAGCCTGGCCATGGAATGCACAAACTGTGCCGTTACCAGGCAGCCAGCTAGCAATCACAGCCAACTGTAACACTGGCATGGAGCTCGCCCCTTGCAAGAGGGAAAACAAAAGCAATACCTCAGTCAAATGTGACTGTTGTTTTCTGTGACTTAAGCATTCACATAAATTCTTTGAAAGTGAATGATACCAACTTTTAAAGTCCACAGACACAGCCCTGAACTAACTGTTGCTATTTATGGAAGGTTCAACTGACCTTAATAATTATGGACATTGAGTTGAAAAAAAATTCTTGGTGGGCATTTTCATGCAGAGAGGGTTGGTAGTTTTTATGTGATTCTCAATGAGTAAATGTAACCCAGAAAGGAAAACAAAATATACTTTTTAGCTCTAAGGCTAAGAATGTTTCCAAAGGCCCAACAGACTTGCATCTCCAATAGATATGATCAGAAGGGGAGAACACAGAAACAGCCTACCTGCTACATATGCAGGATCTGGCTGTACACAGAGCCTTAGCCTTTTGCCAAATCAGGGAGCACTTTCCACAAGCTCAGTCAGTAGATATATAGTGAGCACATATCCTGATCCACCCTTTCTGACTGCCACCAGACAAGGTAGAAAAGACATTCAAATCATTGGAACACAGCAAGTGGCTCAGAGTCAGCCCTACCTCATTCTGGCTACAATCTCCTCATTCCCTAAGGAATTCCCTGTCTCAAGTTTCTGTGGAAATTCAATAAGCACAGCCACCCACGAAAAGTCCTTGAGAAGTATGTAATCCTATAGAGTCCCAGGATGGTTTTTGGTGTCATTAGCAAGGACTAGTCAGCATACACATGGACCTCATCTCTCTGAAAAGAGCTGCAGGAAAAATACAGAAAGCTGTCTTGTCTCCTGAGGGTCTAAAGGTGGGGGCGATATAGAGGGATGTAACAAGACTCTATCTGGACAGGATATAAAGCTTCTGTTTGTATTGGGGCTTGCAACAATAATTTCCCCCGAACTTTCGAGGAAAGAGAATGGTTTCTCCACAGCTAAAATTATAGAAGTGTATATACGGTGTGAGTTTCCCAAGAGACCACATGAAATTCTTATCAATGACTTCTCTACTTCAGGCCATAACAGTTAAGCTATAAGCTATAAGCACTTTTTCTAAAAGTAATTACTCTGTTCTCACAATAACTTTACATCACACATGGCCACACACACACACACACACACACACACACACACAATTATTTATACCAACATTGGTTAATATTAATACTTTCTTGTTTTCAAACTGGCCTTTCCAGAGTGGTATGCACTTTTGGACAGAACATTTTTATTTCAATGAGTTCTTCACAGGCTAGCTAGATATACCAGATTCATTACACACACTTTAAAAAAAAATTCCAAAAAGCTGTTTTATCAATCTTTTGAAGCAAAATGGAAGGACCTCTGCAGTTACTATTTGATAGTTTCAGAGATTAAAAACTATGCATATTTTCACCAAACCAAATAATCCAATTGAGAAATGGGGCTTGGAACTAAACCGAGAATTCTCAACAGAGGAATATAAAATGGCTGAGAAACACTTAAAGAAATGCTCAACCTCCTTAGTCATCAGGGAAATGCAAATCAAAACACCTCTGAGATTCCATCTTACACCCATCAGAATGGCTAAGATCAAAAATTCAAGCGACACCACATGCTGGGGAGGATGTGGAGAGAGAGGAACACCCCTCCACTGCTGGTGGGAATGCAAACTAGTACAGCCACTTTGGAAATCTATCTGGTGCTACCTCAGAACACTGGGAATAGGGCTTCCTCAAGACCCAGCTATTCCACTCCTTGGAATATACCCAGAAGATGCTCCAGCACACAACAAAAAAAATTTGCTCAACCATGTTCATAGCAGCCTTATTCATAATAGCCAGAACATGGAAACAGCCTAAGTGTCCATCAGTAGAAGAATGGATAAAGAAACTGTGGTACATTTACACTATGGAATACTATTCAGCTATTAAAAACAAGGAATTCCTGAAATTTGTGGACAAATGGATTGAGCTAGAAATGATCATAATGAGTGAGTTAAGCCAGAAGCAGAAAGAGTCAAATGGTATATACTCACTTATATCTGCATACTAGCCCAAGGGGCATGTCCCATGAAAGTCTTCACTTACCAGGAAACTGGGATAGAGGGGAGGACATTCTATTGGGACTCTAGATGAGAGAAGCATGGGAGAATAGCAAAGTAGAAGGATCCAGAGAGTCCTAGAAACCTACAAGAAGAACATTATGATAGGCAGATTTGGGCCCAGGGGTCTCACTCAAACTATGGCACCAGCCAAGGACAATTCAGGCCGTAAACTTCAAACCCCTACCCAGATCTAGCCAATGGACAGGACATTCTCCACAGTTGAGTGGAGAGTGGGGTCTGACTTTCACACGTACTCTGGCGCCTCATATTTGACCATGTCCCCTGGAGGGGGAGACCTGGTGGCACTCAGAGGAAGGATAGCAGGCTACCAAGAAGAGACTTGATACCCTATGAGCATATAAAGGGGGAGGAAGTCCCCCTCAGGCACAGTCATAGGGGAGGGGAGTAAGGGGAAAATGGGAGGGAGGGAAGAATGGGAGGATACAAGAGATGGGATAATCATTGAGATGTAACAAGAATAAATTAATAAAAAAAACTATGTGTATTTTGTTTACCATATAGGCAGAAACCTTGGTGTCTCATAATATTAGCATAATAGCATAAAAGAGCATAATATCAAGCAATTAACATTTGTTATAGATAAACTCCATTTTATATAAAATGAATAAACTCCAATTTACAATATAATCACAAAAGACATTTAAGTCTTCTAATGTTAAGTTTCAATTCTAACTTGGACACAGTTGAAGATTTAAAATCACAGGAGTTTCGGGAAGAGAGCTTAGCCATACATTTTTAATGTATGTGAAGTAATGGTGTCCTATGCTCCAGGGGCAATTTAAACAGGGCCTGAGACAGAAGAGACGCAAATCTCTCTACCACTCTCTGCTTTGCTCATTCTTCTCTATCTTTAAAAAATTCAACATTTTAACTGAATTTTTCATATATGATATTATCATACTTTTTCTTCTCCCTAACTCTTCTCAATCTTCATGGCCCCCAACTCTCTCCTGCCTACTCAAAAGCAACCAAAAACAAACAAACAAAAAAGAAACCCAAAAATCAACCAAAACAACAACAACAAAATAACAAGAAATACAGGCACATGCAAACCCCAGACACAAAAAAGGAAATAAAAAATACAAACAGAAGATAAATAAAAAAAAATGTCCAAGCAAAGCAGTATAATACAAAAGTCTACAAAAAATAGCCCTGAGTTTACTTTGTGTCGGCCAAGAACTCCTGGGCATGTAGCCTGCCTAGATGTATGGTTAATACACACTGAGACTCCATTGGAGAAATTTAATTTTTCCTTTGCAAAAAAGCATTATGTTTAGATAACTTCTTAGTTACAGATGGGACCTTATATTTCCCCTCAGGCCCAGTATATTCTGACAGTCTGGGAGTTCATGTGTGCATCAGTCTGTTGTTTCTGGAAAACACTGTTTCCTTGGAGTCCACAACCCCCTCTGGCCTTTTAAATCTTTCCACATCCTCTTACTTGTATTGGGCTCTGGGAGATGGGGGTTGATGAAGAGAAGACATCCCATTTAGGACTAAGTTCTCCAAAGTCCCTCACTTTTTGCACCATTGTCCTATTGTGCAGCTCTGTGTTAGTTCCCATGACATCAAGAAGAGGTTTTTCTGTTAGCCAACCACTCCTGGGCATGTGGCCTGCCATGATGCTAATACACAATAAGACTCCATGGAAGAAACTTGATTTTTCTTCATTTATTGGCTCAGTGAGGCACTGATCTAACTTAGGATGAATTTTGTGTAGCTTCATTCATTTACCTGTGAATTTCATGATTTCATTTTTAACAGATGAAAAGTAGTTCATTATGTAAATGTACTACATTTTAGTTATCCATTCAACAGTTGATGGACATATAGACTGGTTCCAATTTCTGGTATTATGGATAGAAAAGCAATGAACATGGTTGAACAAATGTCTCTGTAGTAGGTTGTTGAGTCTTTGGGGCATAGGCCAGAGTGGTGTAACAGAGTTTTGAGGGAGA
Organism: Acomys russatus; assembly: GCF_903995435.1. Classification (NCBI taxonomy): domain Eukaryota; kingdom Metazoa; phylum Chordata; class Mammalia; order Rodentia; family Muridae; genus Acomys; species Acomys russatus. Next base: position 48,036,699 of record NC_067148.1, on the reverse strand, counting down.
TGGGTTGCCATCTTTATAAAGGCTGTACAAGTTTGCACACTCCCATGAACAATGAATGTGTGAGCTGTCATTTGTTATATTGATCTTGGCCATTCTCAACCATGACCAGTATGACAGGGCTAGTTCTTTGTACTGGCAGAAAGAGCAAATGCGTTTCCTACAACACATATGGGAGGCTTTGTTTGTCCTTATCAGTGCAGAGAGACAGGATCCTTCACAGTTCTGAGGTACTTGCTCCTTCATATTGGTAAATACCTCCCATCCCCTTTCAGATACCTAAACTCTGAGCCTCTTGACTTGATTGGCATGGCCCATAATGGCAATGCCAGCTGTTCTTCAAGTTTGTCTACTGTTATTTGCCATCCAAGTGCTGTGACAACAGAAACTACCTCCTAAATCAGACACTTTGAGAAGAGACACTATTAGTGACTATACTCAGATAGGAAATGTCCAACGCAAAGGAACATTCTAGAGCAAAGCATAGGCATATGTGGCCTTGTGAATAAATATATATAGTCTTTTCTTCCTTATACATCTATAGGAATATAATTTTTGCTAGAAAAAAAAATAAGCAGTGTCTGTTCTCAGGTCTAGTTCCTTGTGACAAAATAATTTCCATCATTCAATCACAGTTCCAACAAATTAAAAAGCAAATCACATTTGAAAAATGGGGGGGGGGGGTGGTTAACAATAGGTCTGGGGAACTTTATAGCCCTAATTCTGTGCTTGGAGTGGAATAGGAAGAGGAACCCTTGCTTTTCCACTTAGTAGAGTCCCAGAAGTCCAACAGTTGGATTTCTATCCTACTTATGCAAGTTTAATGGAGGAGACTTAGAAGCCAGATCATCTCAAAAGACAAAACAAGACTCCAATGCCACGTGTCCCCGGCAGGCAGACAACCCCCAGCCCAGTGCCATGCTGCCAGGCCAGATGGCAAGTCCAGTGTCACATGGCATTGGCAGGGCATAGCATGCGGGAGATGAATCTCAAGATACCCAGAGGCCCCAGGTACCACTAAGATGAGAAAGAGAAGCAGTATGATATGTGCACAATGAAGAGAGGGGAAACTGGAGACTCAAGGGTAGCAAAGAACAGCCTGATGTGAATAGCCAGACATGCCACCTAAAGCATTGGTGAAGTCCTGGGCCATGCTGCCACCGAGGGCCATGTCTGGGTCCATGGCTGTGTAGCAGGCAGGGGGGTCTGTTACTACCAAAGGCCAGGCAGAAGTCCCTGGTGTGAGTTGCCACCTGGGGGACATACTGATGTCTAAAGGCTGTGTAGAGACAGCCCCATCATGTGCATGGGAGATCTGGCCCCTACGCCAGGAAAGCAAAAGAACTGGCCCCGCCCCTTGCCAGCTGCAGGACTCAGGAAAGCAGGCCCTGCACCTCACCCAGGAAGCACAGTAGAGCTGGCCCTAGTTGTGAGAGTTGGGTTAGCATTACGTGGGCTGGTCCTGAGGGTATGAGTGTGGGAGAGCTGGCCTTGCAACTCATCTGTTGTGAGGTAGCGTGGGCAAGGGAGAGAGGCCCACCCACCCCGACCCTGTGCCTTGCCACCTGCAACAAATGGGAGAGCTGGATCCAAGGGTATGAGAGTGGGACAGCTAGCCTAACCTCTCACCTGCTGCAACATTCAAGTGTGGGCCCTGCACCTCGACTGGGTACCACAATAGAGCTGGCCCTGCTAGTGTGGGCACTGGTGATAGCAGGAGAACTGGCTCTGCCCCTTGCTGACTGCAGCATTGGATCAGCTAATCAGGCCAATGAGAGAGCTATCCCTGGTGGTGTGGGTACAGGAGAGCTAGTGGGCTGACTAGCTCAGCTGCCACCCAAGCCCATATGCAGGGCTTTGAGTTAGCACACCCCAACATCTATCCCCATCCATGGACTTCTGGAGTGTGTCCTACAGATACAAAGCTGAAAGATCTCCATGAAACAGGGCAAGAAAAGGATATCTGAGAGGAATCCCAGTGAGCATCCGTTATTGATAGTGTAGCAGAAACCAGAGGCCTCAGACCAGACCAGTGACTCATTGCAATGAACATTTGCAATCAAAGACATGGACAAAAGAGTATACTTTGGGATATACTGTGACACACTACAGCTTCCACAGCAAGATTATTTTTTATGTGGTTTAGAAGTTTGCAAGGCAGGAGGGGAGTTATGAAGATGAGTGGGATTGGGGTGCATGATTTACAAAGATTCAATAAAAAGTTTTTTAAATAACAAAGAAAATAAGTCAGATAATTCCAACCAAAATGATTACAGCTATTACAGCTTAATAAACTAGCTTAGTCACAGCCAAAAGTGTGCTCGCAGAAGTCATAAGATTCCCATGTCACTAACCAAGGACAATACAATAGTAAACATCGAACCCCTACTCTGATCTACCCAATGGACAGGACATTCTCCACAGTTATGTGGAGAGCAGGGACTGGCCTTGCCATGAGCTCTGGTGCTCCATATTTGACCACCTCCCCCCCTGGTGGGGAGGCCTGGTGGCACTCAAAGAAAGAATAAACAGGCTACAAAGATGAGACTTGATAGCCTATGACCATATAGTGGGGGAGGAGGTCCCCCTAGGTCACAGACCTAGGGGAGGGGAATAGGGTGAAAGCAAGAGGGAGGGAGAAATGGGAGGATACAAGTGATGGGATAACAATCGAGTTGTAATCTGAATAAATTAATAAAATTAAAATTAAAAAATGTTAAAAAAAAAAAAGATTCCCATGTCAGAGACAAAGCAACCACAGGCCACCTCTGAGGGCTCAGTGCAGAATCATGGTTGTAGCTAACATTAGTTTATTCTATTGCCTGCAACAAGTCATTTGATATGCAGGTATTTAACTTCATTACATTTACATTTGTACTAAGTAGCCCCAACTGAAAAGTAGATTTCAGAGCTTCATTTCTAAGCAAGAGGTTTAGGAAACTTGTTGGTCCTGAAATTTTTAAGAAAACAGTAAAGTCAATTATACTGGACTTTTAAGAGGTCACTACATTTTACAAAAATTTGCATCCCAAAGTGTGAGGAAGAGACAATTATACATAAATAAGGTGATATTGATATATATATATATATATATATATATATATATATATATATATATATATATATATATACACACACACACACACACATGTGTGTTTTGTACAACAATTTCCTCCTAGATAAAATCATCTATCTTGGAGGTGAGCTCATGAAGACACTGGATGTTAACAATTCAACTTTTCAAAAAGCCCTTGAAAATGACAAGACACACTTGGTCCCTCCATCCCCAATCACGTAACTTAGCAGCACCCGCTGCTGAAAGTCACTCTTGAACTAGCTGAGCTGTGCAAAGACTCTCACTCACTGATCCTCCTGGAAGAGGTCAAGTTGCTTAGATGAAGCTCAGACCAACTGAACTACCTAGAGACAATGCTCTATCCCATTGAGCTGCCTGTAGAATGTGCAATGCCCTCCAGGTTTCTAGCTTTCATGAGCTCGCCCATGCTGGAATGAGATGTGGTGATGCGCCTGTGTTTTAGTCAATTCTGCTCCTGTAAGTAACACAATAAAACTCATTTGTTCATCAATTGGACTTTGGTGTTATCCTTTGGTTGGTCACTGGTTCCCCAACAGACATTCGTCCACACCTCCCTTGGAACAGTCTCACAACAATATAACACCGAAGAAGATGGACATTATTCAAATAACTTCAGTTGAAAACTTGACCTTTTACAGAAAACTAAAACCATGTTGATTTGCCAGCAAGGCAATGAAACATTATACTATGAATGTGAGAGTGAAAGAATTTGCTTAAGTAAACGCTATCAGTACACACCAAACCCTCTTTGCCGCCAGCATCACTCCTCAGCCTTCCCAACTGACTATAAACACTATCCTTCATGCTAAGTCAGATTCTCAACCTGTAGTTAGAAATAAAATGTTCTGTTTAGTGAATCTGTTCAGTCATTGCCATCATGATTATGACCATTTTAAATGACCCCTGCTATAAAATAAATTATAATCTTTGTTCTTGGAAGTTTGCTTAGGTCGTTGCAGCAATGTGAAGTAGTCCAGTCTAGTAACACTGTGCCACAATCTCACAAGGATTTCCCTCTGTTTCTTCTCACCCTCTACTACACTGTCAATTGCACATAAAATCTCATGCTTACTAGACAAATACACTTACAAGTAGCGCAAGTCCTTTCAGAATTGTATTTCCTATTAACTTAGATCTAAAATATGTTAATTGTGCTATTTTTCAATTTTTCTTTTTCTCAAAAGAATAACTGTCTCTTGATAGATGTGTTTGTATGTTTATTCTCTCCTAAAGTTATTTTATGAATTTCTAAGCCATGGATGGAGTATGGCAAAATTCATTTTTCAAATTTTTAACTAAACAAAATATCTCTTCAAACATAGGAGCAATGTGGAGCTTCCCTTCAACTGTAGCCCTGAAAAGACACATCACTGAGACTTGTAGGTTCCTCTGTTGCCCCTACAGCATTCCATTTTTCCCATCCACAACTGACGTGTTTCGCTTTGGGAACCACTTGCACCTGTTCCCAAGTGTAATGTTAGCTTAGGGCCCTACGTACATTAGCTCTGCTAAAGTACACAGGTGCTAAGCATCGCATTGCTACCAAGGTCGGCATTTCAGTGTTTCACAGGGAATGAAGAAATGTGTCACACTAGATTAGTTTGTTGCACCATCGTGCACTGCGTCAGAGTCTCAGTAATTCAGAACCCAAGTCAGATAAGTGCAACAACCTGAAGGCATGTGCGTACTTTCTTACCTTTCCTTCAGGAAGTTGTGTAAAAGTAGCAGCAAGCCGAAATCCAGTTGCTAAACTATAACAGTTAAATTTTAAAAATTGGACTGAAGCATCAATGTACCTAGTCAAAGTATAAAATTAACCTTGAAATGCACTCAGCCTTTGGCTTGTGATGGTTCACTGATAGCAAACACTAGGCACTGAAGAAGAGTAGCCTTATAAACAAAAGCAGGCCTAAGGGCAAATCAAGCATACAAAACAAAAAATTAAATAAATCAAAAGGTGATAAATGCAGGGAAGAAAAGAACGAACTCGGTATAGGAGAGAACAGTAAATGGGTTTAAATTCCCTCTATTGCATTGCAATCCATTTGATGTGAAAAAGCCTATATGGAGATAACAAGATTTCTGTCACAGCAAGGAACTCAAGCGAGCAATCACAGCCGAGTTTGTAGAAACAAAGGCAGTTGTTGACAGTGAGGTAGGAGTTACAAGGCATCAGAGACTGCAGAGACTGAGCTTCATGTGAAGGTTTATATGAACTGGAGAGAAGGGCACAGGTAAAGTCATTTTGACAACAGCCGTATAAGAAAAAGTGGGCAGGCTAGGACACAGCTCAGTAACTTAACATGCTTGCCAAATAAGCTTGATGTCCTGAGTCTGATTCCCTGAGCCTGTATGTGATGCTGAACCTTGACTATTAACTTGATGGGACTTAGAATCACCACGGAAACAAGCCTGGGGCAGTCCATCTGTGATGCATCACTTAGATCAGGCTAACTGAGATAGGAAGAGTCACCATAAATGTGAGAGGTGCCACTCCATGGGTTGAGATCTGAACTGAATGAAAAGGATGAAGGGATCTGAATACTAGCAGTCACTGCCTTCTGCTTCCTGACTGTGGATGTAACTTTACCTGTTGCCTCGTGTTCCTACCGACAAACACCCCGTTACAATGAACTGTATTCCCAGAAACTCTAAACCAAAATAAAATCTTACTTCCAGAGTCACTTTTATCAGATATTTTGTTACAGCTACAAGACAAGTAACTAATACATATTTTAAAAAGCAGAATGAGCTAAGATCAAACACTCAAGTGTTAGTGCATGCTGGCGAGAATATGGAGAAAGAGGAACACTACTCCATTGCTGCTGGGAGTGAAAACTTGTACAACCACTTTGGAAATCTGTCTGGCACTTTCTTAGGAAAATGGGAATAGGGCTTCCTCAAGACACAGCTACACCACTCCTTGGCATATACCCAGAAGATGCTCCACCACACAACAAGGTCATATGCTCAACCGTGTTCATAGCAGCCTTATTTGTAATAATCAGAACCTGGAAACAACATAAATGTCCCTCAGTCAAAGAACGAATAAAGAAACTGTGGTACACTTACACTATGGGATACTACTCAGCTATTAAAAACAAGGAGTATATACCATTTGACTTTTTCTGCTTCTGGGTTAACTCACTCATTATGAGCATTTCTAGTTCAATCAGAAGAGACTTGCTACCCTATGAGCATATACAAGGGGAATAGGTCCCCCTCAGTCACAGTCATAGGGGAGGGGAATAAGGGGAAAATGGGAGGGAGGGAGGAATGGGAGGGTACAAGGGATGGGATAACAATTTAGATGTAATATGAATAAATTAATAAACTATGTTTAAAAAAAAACAAGGGAATCTTGAAATTTATCGACAAATGGGTAGAACTAGAAATGATCATCCTAAGTTAACCCAGATCCAGAAAGACTCACATGGTATATAGACACTTATAATTAGACACTAGCCCAAAAGGGATGTCCAATGAAAGTCTTCCCTTACCAAGAGATTGGGAAAGATGCAGGGACTTCCTATTGGGACTCTAGGTGAGGGAAATATGGAAGAATGGGGAAATAGAAGGGCCCAGAGGGTCCTAGAAACCTACAAGAAAAACATCATGATGGATTGATCTGAACCTAGGGTGGTCTGCTCAACCTACTGTACCAACCAAGGACAATGCGTGCAGTAAACACTGAGCACTTACTCAGATCTAGCCAATGAACAGGACATTCTCTACAGTTACATGAGAGCAGGGACTGACTCTGACACGAACACTGGTGCCCCATATTTAACCACTTCCCCTTGGTAGGGAGGACTGGTGCCACTCAGAAAAAGGATAAGCAGACTACCATGATGAAACTTGATAGACTGTGACCTTATGGTGGGGAAAAAGGTCCCCTTCTGTCACAGACCTAGGGAGGGGAAAAGGGTGAAAGAGGGAAGGAAAGAGAAATGGGAAGGTAAAAGTGAGGGGATAACAATTGAGATGTAATCTGAATAAATTAATAATTTAAAGAAAAAAGCAGAATGGCGCTGCTGTGTACTTGTGATCCAAGCACTGGAGAATTGGGGGTAGGTGGATTTCTAGGGATTGCTGGCCAGCCAAATAACGTAATCCATCTTTTGCTCAGGCCAGTGAAAGATGCTCTCAAAAAAGGAGATGGATGGTGTCTGAACAAGAGAAACAGTACCTAAAGTTGACAACTGGCTGTCATAGACGTGTGATTCGCAAAATCACATGCACTCAAAATCTCACATCTATGTGCATTGGGACACACATCTACACACACACAATGTGAGCAGTTTTTTTTTAGTGCTGTGGTCTTAAATAGTTTGCTAAGTGAGCGATTCCTAAATGAAATCACTAGTCATTAACTCATCTATTACTGATCAAAATTGCAATTAGCATACATTTTTGATCATAAATTAAAACTAACATAGATAGTATAAAAATAAAATATAGCAAATGTATATAACATTCTCTCTCTCTCTCTCTCTCTCTCTCTCTCTCTCTATCTATCTATCTATCTATCTATCTCTATCTCTATCTCTATCTCTTTTAAAGAACTTTCTTTATTGGGGGCCACAGGATGCAAACAGTATAAAGCTCAAAAGCTCCTCCGTCACGGAACGGACTCTTTTCTTTTCTGCTTGTCGACTTGGAGTTGGGTGTTATTTACACATTTCCTAAGGGTCCTGCTCTGTTCACAAGAAGCAGTGGGGCAGATTCCTCAAGTGGGAGGAGAACACTCATGAGGGCGGGAGCATCAATGCTCCACCTGGCCTACTTCTTCTCCTTCTGTTCCATGTGTGGTGCAGGCAGTGATGAGCTCTGAGGCCAGTGATAAAAAGCTCGGGAAGCCCACTTGGCCATCTCGGCGCTGGTCCAGGTTCCTCACTATTTTGCCCACAGCCAGAGGGTCCTTTTGATTTTCCAAAGACCCAGGGAACTCCCTTTCCATGAGCAATTTCAGGTCCTCCTTTGTCAAGGAGTCTTTGTCCCCTACAAATCTGTGAAATGTAACCCTCATGGCGTCCATGACTTGGTCCATTTGAGATGGCATTTTGAAGAATCTGTTGAAGCCTGGGCCTCAAGGCGCAGCAGTCCTTGGAAGAGCAGGGCACACAGTGATGAGGCAAACACCTAAGACCTAGGTAACATTCTTTTTTTTTTTTTTTTTTTTTTTTTTTTTGGTTTCTTCGAGACAGCGTTTCCCTGTGTAGCCTTGGCTGTCCTGGACTCGCTTTGTAGACCAGGCTGGCCTTGAACTCACAGCGATCCACCTGCCTCTTCCTCTCAAGTACTGGGATTAAAGGCGTGAGCCACCACTGCCTGGCACCTATGTAACATTCTTTATGTTACCAAATTCCTAACTGGTGGCATCACACAACAGAGCTGGTGAGCACAGATGGACTCCAACTCCTGTGACTTACTTCCTGATATGGGGAGTCACCGAACAGTTCGATGCTAGGAAAACTGCTTGTGATACACCATGCTTTATTTACTCTGTACCCATTTGCCTCCACTGACTAAACCCGATAGCCATGAGTCTTTCAATGGTCAAATCCCTCAATAGTTGAATTAGCTTCATTCTCTTCTGAGTCCTCAACTGGCCCCTCTAAATGCTAAAAAAAATAAAGTTTAAAATGTTCTTTGAATTAAAAAATAACTCAAAGCACTAGTCACAAAGTTACAGGAACAGGCCACTTGCATTATGAACAAAGAATACTCAATACATTCATTCAGACAGTAAAATTCCTGCTTGTGCTGAAAAAAATACATTTAGAAAGCCAAATGACTTACTAAATTTATTTTTTAAGAACTAGGAGTGAACACCCATTCCTGGATATAAAAAGGAGTGAGGCTCCAATTATGTTTAAATATATATATATATGAAAAGATGGCCAACATATACCAAAAATCAAAAACAAACACACAAAAAAACATCTACCTGGCTTTGTACAATGGTGCCTGTAACAGACAGAATAGGAGAAATCTTTGAGATAACCAATTGTTTATAGTTGCTCTTTTCATTTTCGTTTTTAAAAAGGCTAAAATGAGTCATTTTTAAACTCTGATTTTAAATATGGATAAGCAAGTCTATGAAAATCTGCAAGCTTTAGTTGTTTGGAAGTTAACAAATGTCATAGAATCAGAGACATCAGAAGCAGTAGAATCACATAGAAATAGTGATCTTGGTGGCAAAGAGTTAGCTGGGGAATCCACAGGCACAGAATGGAAATCTAATAAAACCAGGAAATGAAGAGAGAAGAGAAACAGCAGGGTCCTGCAAAGCATGAAAATCTCCTCCATTGCCTCTCAAAGAACTGAAGTCAGCCACTAGCAAGTGCTGTTAGTCAGAGGGTAACGCATTCTTGGGGCTTCTAAGGAATGTATCCCCTAAAGGAACATGGTCATGCCATGAAAACAGCAAAGGTGCTTCAGAGTATACCTAACTGTTGATAAAAACCCCATAGGCCACTGAGCCATCATGGGGCGGCTTCTATAATAATTCAAAGAAGAAACAAAAGACATTTTGCGTAGAATGCTTCTGGTCCCAAATGACAACCAGGTTGTGTTTGCCTAAGACATAAATGACAGGAAACATCACACACCCAGAAAGCAAAGCAAGAAGACACGGCAACTAACAAATGCATAGTTCTGGTGGACATTTCTGTCTTTTTTTATGACAGGAAGGACTTCTTCCGCTTGGAAAAAAAAATTCAAGAATCAGTACATTTCATTATTTTATCACTAGAAAGATAATGCTTAAGAATTACTTTCAAGCCAGGAGCAGTGGCACACACCTTTAAATCCAGTGCCTCGGGAAGCAGAGGCACGTGAATCTCTGTGAGTTCAAGGCCAGCCTGGTCTAGAAAGTGAGCCGAGGCTACAGAGAGAAACCCTATCTCAAAAAAATTTTTGATTTCAGCTTTGAAGTCCAATCCGACTAAGGATGTCTTCAAAGGAAATACATTTCTCGGACAGCTGGCACTAAGATGTACAGAGGAGTCATAAAGCTCTCCATAGCTAGAACACATCAGCCGTGTATAGTCCAAAAGCCAGAATGATATCAATACCACCATCTTACAGCTGCATGTCCACGTGATCAAGGCACGTGAGTCATAGTTGAAGTTCTTCATGGGCCTGCGCATGATACAATAGAGCCAAGACCCAAACACACGTGGCCATTGAGCTCTGAGCGAAAGCAAGCAGTTATCTACCTGTCTCCGCCTCGGTACTGTCTTAACATGTGGTTAATAGTGCTGCCACTCTAAAATGTATGCTGGGTTCAGAGGATATGATTCACGAAATATGAAGGCTTTTGTTAATTTTAATATTAACTCCACTTTTAAATGATAAATTAGTGTATGCATTAGGTTAAATGTTTATTAGAAACATTTTTTTATTTCTTTTTTAGATTTTTTTATTGTATCCACTAAAAACCTAATTATAATTTTAATTCTTTGATAATTTTATACATGTAATCTGAAATATGGTCATATACACCCCACTGCCCACTCTCCAAGTCCCCCTTTAGTCTCTCCAATACCTCCCCTCCTAACTTCCTCTTCTTTTCATCTCCTTCTTCATCTTCCTTCTCTCTCCTCCTCCTCTTCGTCCTTCTTCTTCTTCTTCTTCTTCTTCTTCTTCTTCTTCTTCTTCTTCTTCTTCTTCTTCTTCTTCTTCATAACTCATGTAAGTTTAATAATATAAATTCTAAGGTCCAGATGTGCTTGAGTGTAGAAGCATCCACTGAACCATGAGCAAGCTGCCAGTGACCATACCTTCAAACACAGTGATACTCCTTCCCACAGAAAGTATCAACTGCCAGTAGCTCCTAAAAAGGGGTGGGATCTGGAGAACACTGCCTCATACTATATTTACTTACAGGGCAGTGCTAAACTATCACTTCTTTGTGGTACTGAGACAGAAGAAACAGCAAAAGAGACATAAATTTTCTCTGACATCACGTACTGGCCATGCAGTCCTGAAACATTACAGGAGAGACTGCAGGCTGTATTTTCAGTATGAGTGAGAGGTTAGGAAATCTGTTATCCTACATAACAATAAAGCGCAGGGCAATGAAATATAACATCTGTTTGGAATCTACTAGGACTTTGAAAAGAGCAACAGAAAGTAGGCTAGTAGAATTGTGTAAACAGTTCTTATTCTGACAACTGTAGTAATTATGAGCATTGTGAAGCTTGTGAGTACTCAGAGGGCAAAACTGAAGGAAACATGCTCAAGGATGCCTCGGCAAACCACCACAGGTAAATTATCCTTAGCTAGAACAAACACAAAACAACCCCATAAGTGAAGTCTGTCATCGGCTGAGGAGTGACGACGTCATACTCTACTGTCCCCTTGCCATTCCTGTCTATCACATAGCTGGGAAGCGGTGATGGACACCTCCCAGACTCTGCGGCAACTTGGATTCCATATGTGATGAAACTTGAATGTATAAGACTAAGTCTGGAATAGAGAATGACGGGATAGGAGCATTCCTACTACAAGATTAGCTCTGTAGTTAGTAGCTTGGAAGAACAACACTTGGCTCTGAGGCTCTCAGAGGGGCAGCGTAGCAGCGCTGTGGCAGCTTGGGAGTCATCAGAACTCACTGTCATATGTACCTCTTCAATTGTGAGATACACATTTAAATGATATATAGTGATAGAGAGGTGCCTTGGTGGGTAAAGAGCTTGTCGTGCAAGCATAAGGACCTGGGTTCACATCCCCAGAACCCACATACACCCAGATATAACTGAAGGCACTGTAATCTGAACACTCCTGTGGGAGATGGTAGGCAGAGACAAAAAGAGTCCCTGGAAGTTCACAGAATGTCTAGCCAGCAACTACATTGGAAAAAAAAATAAAAAGGAGGAGGAGGAGGAGGAGGAGGAGGAAGAAGAAGAAAGTAAGCCTTTCTCAAACAAAATGGAAGGCCAGGGCATCACACACTGAAGTTGTCCTCTGACTGTATGTATACCCTGGAATTCAGGCATTCACATTCACAGAGAGAGAGAGAGAGAGAGAGAGAGAGAGAGAGAGAGAGACAGAGACAGAGACAGAGAGAGACAGAGACAGAGAGAGACAGAGAGAGACAGAGAGAGACAGAGAGAGATAGAGAGAGGCACATATCTTTATCACGCACAGAGTTGAGGGGGGAAAATAGTATTTAGCCTATAAATTTGTTGTAAGCAAACTAAGTATGAAAATTTAGACCAATAATTGATAACTAGAAACAACTGTCAGTTGCTAGAATTTTAATGTGATCTACCGTAATCTTAATTCATAGTTGAAAATGAACAGAATTTGCATAGCAAATAAAGTTTTGGTGAGAGGTGAAACTGAATGCTTCCTTCTCGTGAAGACCCAAGGGAAATGCCTAAGCCTGGACTCAGGCTGAAGAGAAGCTGCAAGGCAACTTCTATAAATTACTGAGAGGTGGTAACTATAGCAGGTAAGAGCAAGAACATCTGGAAAAGAGAAACTTGTCACACACTAATATTCCTGGAAGCTAATTGCTTGGGACTGTTCAGGAAAATATGTGCAGATGGAGAATCCATAAATAGATTCATCTCATTAAAAATAACACAAAAAGTAAAACAAGCAAAGAATCATTTTTCTTTCTTAGTTCTCAGACTAGATCCTAAATGTTGGCTGAAGTGCCACTTTCAAAGTTTTCTTTCTCAACTTAGATGACGGAGATCATGGGTCAACTTTTTAGATGTCCTTTGAGCCTCCTGTGGGCCACACTCTCGGCTAGGAACCGGCAGATCAGTGGTGCAGGTTGGTAAGAGACAAGATGACAGAAGAGTGGAGTTCGAGTAGAAAATAATCAACCTCCAGAGACAGTCCTTAGGGCAAATAGAAGCTGGTGGAATAATATTCCCATAATATTTTAGAACTTTTTCTTAATATATCTATTTATTATTTGGGAATGTTATATGTATGCAGTCTATTTTTATAACGTCTACCCCATCCCTCTTACCAACTCCACCAAGATCCTTACTAACACATCCTTTGCTCAACTTCATGACTTCATGTATGTGTGTTTGTGTGCGCATGCACATGTGTATGTGTGAGTGTCTGTGTGTGCATGTGTGTATGTGCGTGCATGCATGTGTTTGTGTGCATGTGTGTGTGCATGTGTATCTTGTTAGGATCATCAAAGAAGACAGGTTTTGTATAACTTCAAAAACATTTTGTGTTACTTAGAATGATGTAATTTTTAGAATTGACTTAAGATGGGGTTGATATGTTAGTGAACCAGGCCCAAATTGTGAGCTGAATACAGCCCAATTAAATTATATACACACACACACACACACACACACACACACACACACACACACACACACACATACATACACATACATACATACACATACATACGTATATAGCTTTGGAAGCATCCCCTAGGATTACACTGCCGTGCACTCCTGAGACTCAAATTCTCTAGCCTCTGTTTGATACCCATCCACAAGAGAACTTTGAGCCTGGCTTCTGCATGGCCTTAGCTTCAGTAACTGTTACACTTCCAGTGCTATTACTGAGCTCACACATGCCTGACTGTTAGTGCTAGCTGCTGGCCAACGCTCCTAAGACCTTCTGGACCTCTACCAGTGCCGTTCCCCAGCAGCCATCAACTGCTGCTATATCCTCACCTAGTGCTGGGGCCCCAGACATGCTTCCCTATTCATGTTAGAAGCTAGATTGAGTTGTTCTTGGGCAGGTAGACACAGGTACCGTGAGTTCATAAGAGCCAGAAAGCAGCATCGTACAGCATTCCTTTTTATCCTTTGGCTTCATTTTGTACTTCAGACTTCTCTCAGAATAGCCTCTGACCGAGAGAGAGCTGTATAATAAGCAACATAGAAACAGTGCTATGAGCTGATGCGTAAATGTTAGGAAACTGTGATGCTTTATCTTGGTCGTCGATTTGGCTGGGTCTGAAATCAACAAAGCGACAAAGGAGATGGGCATTCCTGTGAGGGGCTTTCTTGATTAGACTTTTTGAAGTGGGAAGCTCCACCATAAATGTGCTGGAAGCTTCAGATGGTTCCAACAAAAGCACAGAAGAAGGCACTTTGGTTTGCACCAGCTGGTCTCCACTTTCAGTGGCAATTTTATGTATTTTATTGCTGCCATTGGGGCATTCCTCTGAGCTTCCTGTGCTTCCAACATAGACTGAAGACTAACTGCTTTCTAAGAATTGTCTAGGCCTACACTGTTTACTAGGACTACTGGGATACCCAGCCTGGGGACTGAGCAATGACTGGATGCTCCGTCATCTAGTTCTAACTCCCCACACCCTACACCAGCCTGGCCTTCAGTGTGGACCTCCTTCTCCTACTCATAAGGCAAACCTTGACTTGAAACCAAAATTGTTATACAACTATATTCACATAGAGTGAAAAATGAGGAAGTTTAAAGAGTTATAGACATTCATTCTCTTTCCCCACACCCAATAGTTTAACCAGCAACAGATTTAAAACATTAAACAGAATTACATTGAACATGTACATTTTGTCACTTGTAAAATAATACAAATACTACAATTATTTACATAACATTTTTATATTAAATATTATAAGTAACAGAGATGGATCACTGGAGGGTGTAGGTAGATTATATGCAAGTACTATGTCATTTTCTATAAGGAACAGGAATGCCTGTGAATTCTAGTACACAAGGAGTCTCTTGGAATCAGCCTCTCACGTATATTCAAAGATGGTTGTGTTCCTAGCTAATGTCAGGCAATTCAAAGACAAAACCACAGTTTGTATATCAAACAATTCCTCACATCATTCCTACTGTTTCCTTTCTGGTGGTGTCATCTCTGCCTCATACTGAACTACCACCCCAACTTAGGCATTTTTGTCAAGCTTTCCAAGTAGCTAAAATTAAGATAGAATAATCTAGAGTCTGCATGGCCCACACATTCAACTTGCTCATTCGGGTTACCTCTCTGCTCCTAGACGTCAAGAGACTGCAGTCCCACACGGCATAGAATGACTCTTCCTAGGAGACCACCAGAGGCTTCAATGACAGGACCCCAAGCACAGGAGAGTCAGTGCTAGAGGGCTCCAACATCAAGGAAACAGGACCAGAAACAAACAAACAAACAAAGATTACTTTACCTTCTGCCTGCATGCTGCTTGCGACTGGTTCACTCGTCACAGCCCATGTGCAGGAGTCACACATCAAGGTGACAGGGCGGCTAAACGCCTGCTCAGTGGCCATCGCATGCCGATGCTTCTCTGATTGCATGATTGCCTCACGTTTCTTATTTTTCATTCTCACATCCGTAAACTTCTCCTGCGTAAATAAGAGTCAAAGCATTAATCCCAAGTTAATGTGATCTTGAAGGATCGTTATGTACAGAAAGCTATACTCAACACAAAGGAGCCAGGAAACTAGGGTGCGGGGAGGATGAGGAGAATATGGATTACTAATTTCTGTATAAGTCTTCTGATTTTAAACCAATTTTCCTGGGTCTCACAAAATAAATTTTAATTTAAAATTTAACACATGAAGCCAGGTGTGCTGATGCACACCTGTAATCCCAGCACTCAGAGAGGCAGAGGCAAGTGGATCTCTGTGAGTTCAAGGCCAGCTTGGTATACAAAGTGACCCAGAATAGCCAAGGCACACAGAGAAACCTTGTCTCAAAATAAATAAATAAATAAGTATTTTTTAAAAAATAGCACAAAACTGCCAAATAGGCAGGCTAAATAACTTAATATTTTCAGAGATTTCCCATAGGAAAAAGGCAAAATTATTTTAATGATATGTCAAGATGGCTGCGACAGTTCAGACATAAATTTTGTGGACTTTTCTTTAAAAATAAAAATCCTACCTCTTAGGCTGGACGTGGTGGTGCATGCTTTTAATCCCACCACTCGGGAGGCAGAGGCAGGTGGATCACTATGAGTTCGAGGCCAGCCTGGTCTACAAAAGGAGTCCAGAACAGCCAAGATAACACAGAGAAACACTGTCTCAAAACAACAACAACAACAACAACAAAAAATCCTACCTCTTTTATGACAAATGAAAGAAGAGGTCACTTTCAGATCAATACTTGCCGGCATCTTGCCTAAATTGCTGGACTCCTGAAATGGCCGCAAGTGCTTTATGGCAGAATAGCAAGTCCATCTATGAACTTAACGTAATGAATTATAGAAGAAGGAGAAACCACCTAAACACAGAACCTGTTTTATTTTTATGTTGTCTTTTGAAAAAGGGAACTTAGGGTGGAATTAATGATTTAATTAAACCCTTAATGTTTTATTAAAGCCAGAATGGCCCAGAGTTCCTGGACGACCCTCAGCTTATCAATAAAGAAAAATTTTTTCAGGAGAATTCACATTATTAGATGTGTCTATGTATTTAGAGCCTGTGTATGTATTTTGTAGAGTCTATGTATGTATTTTGGTATCAAGAATTCATATAAACACTTGTATTTCAAAACCCCTTTGGTTAGAACTCAAAATTCTGCTGAAACTAAAAATGAGGGCAGGATTTGACACTAAAGATTCACTCGGTTTGGTCACTATTTCCTGCTTGCCGCTCGAGTACAGGCTCCCAGCTCCCACTGCAAAGATGCCAGTGCCACAGCCCTATGGATCCTGAAAAATGCAAAGAAGCACCAAGAAAGACATGCCTTTTCCTGTGGTTTGGAGTGTATAGTTTCTCACCCCCACCTCATCTAACTCTGTAACCAACAGGAATGGATTTATGCACTGAAAGCAAATGGCCAGGTAGAAAATAGTGGGGAGGAGTAGCTTCCCCCACCCCAAGATGCTTCCCAACCCCGGTCCATTTTCATTCTGGACCATGTTATTAGTTGGGAATGGGCCTGGCACAGAGGGAAGGATCAAATGTGCCCTGGCCTGCATGCGTTCCCTGACCCCACAGTGTCTCATATAAACCTTCATTTGTAACACTGGGATGGGAATGGTGAGAGTCCATAGGCCAATGGCACTCAACCTTCCTAATGCTGTGACCATTTAACATATTTCCTCGTGTTGTGGTGACCACTAACCATAAAATTAATTTGTCTACAAAGTGAGTCTAGGACAGCCAAGGCTAACACAGAGAAACCCTGTCTCAAAGGAAAAAAAATTGTTGCTACTTCATTGTAATTTGTTACTGTCATCAACTTGAATGTAAGTACCCGAGTATTGGAATATCTGACATGCAACTCCTCTGAAAGGTCATTTGACACCCCCAAGCCCCCCAACCCCTGGATTGCAATGCACGAGTTGAGGACTGCTGCCACTGACCCATACTCAGTCACAGAAGTTAGGAGTTTTGCCCTAGCCAGTTCTACTAATATTTTTGTTTTGGTCTCTGTACTGCTAGAGGGGAACTTTCCAGACAAAAGAATGCGTTCCTATGTTACTGGTGTCTGTGTCACAGACCAAAGCTTCCATTGGTGGGTCATGTGGCCACTGGCCAAGAGCCAGTGCCTTCGGTGACCACTCACTTATGAGTCACACACGTCTGTCAAACCAGTACTGCAAATCCATTCTCCTTACACTTTAGACTAGTACATTTTTATGACATTTGCTTCAAATTAAAACTTTTCAAAGTTGCAGGCTTCAACCTTACGTGTTTTGCAAAATTCTGAGCACTAGCATGATAGTGAAACTGGCTTGAACTGAGATATCACAGGTGAGCGGATGCTGTTGGAGTCCTGTATTATTTCTGCTGCTCGTATTCTCTCCTCCCAGAATTCTTTTTTTTAATTTTCCTTTTTTTCCTCTTTTTTAAATTAAGCTTTTTTTATTTTTTACATATACATTTATATTATTACACTTATATACAATAGATTACCTATAGCAAGAAGAACTATGACACAATCAGGAATTATATGAATGTTACATTCTTAGTGTTTTGGCGATTTGTATTTGGCAGCCTTGAAGAAAACATCTTTCCTATCTTGGTGCGTCTGAAATTCTGAATGTAAATCAACTTCCATCACATCTTGTCATTATCAACTTAAAACAACTATCTTAACCCCTAAACAACTAAGCTTCATTGTAAAACTAAGCTATCTGGTCTCCAACTCCATCAGAGACTTGAGAAGGAATAAACTTGATTACCTGAGTATGCCGGGAGTGCAGGTTAGCAGCCTTCCAAATAAGATGATGTTTGCTACCAGAGACAGTTTGGTACCTGAATAGTCACCCAAAACTCTCTGTAGTGTTGGAGCATTATGTTCAGGCTCTGGACCAGTATAGCTGACAAACATAATAGTGAGGCAGGAACTATTGAGGACTTGCTTACCCTGTCTTTGCAGAGTTTGGCCATCAACTCTGCCTGCTTCCAAGCTTGTCCATTTTTAGGCAGAATTCTGTCTATGGTAGAAACAAGGACATTTTGCCCAATGGCTTGTTTGCCACATTTGAAGTCATCTCCATAAGGAGGTTCTTTGATGCTCATCATCCTCTTTGAGGTAGGCTGTTCTATGCCACTTGCCTCTCCCTGCTTTCTCCCACCTTTATTTCTTTGCCCCACATGTTTCTATGTCTTTGTTTCTTTACCTGACCATCCAAATCTGGATCATATTTGTCTTGTCATTCTTATCTTTGCCTATTTTTTCTGAGGGCCACTGGCAGAATAACCGATCAGTAGATACCATACCACTAGCAGTTAATACAGTTAATATGAAAATATATGCAGTTTGCATATAATATATGTGTATGTTTTTGGCTAATGTGTTTCTTTCCCAAGAACATAGATGTTTATGACTTTAATTAAAACTGCACACACTGTCTTTGCTCACAGTCTTTAGGGAAAGGGGGAAGGCAGGGAAGACATTGGTGTAAGGAGAAAGCTGACGTTTCCTTTAGCAACCACCAACTTCATTTCTCGATTTCCCTCCTTATTCTTTGCCCCAAAGGCAACTCCTTCACACCAGGCAGCCAGCAGCATAATATATATGGCTTTCAAATTTTCATACTAAAATATATGTATCCAGAAATAACACACTGTACATATCCTTCTGCCACTTGCTTTTTTATTCAACATTAAATTTTTGAGCTATGTTCCTGATGATTTATGTAGCTCTAGGGCTTTGCAACTCCTATTTTTGTAAAAATCCCCCATTACTTGCTAAGGACATAATACTACATGCTGAGTACATCCAGACACATTCACCACCCCATCTACCATAAGCCCCTTCATAAATACATGCACTAAAAAGTGGAAATTACTCTCACAAATTAGTAGGACTTATTGCAGTAAATTCCAGGTTTACAACTGAAAGAGAAAGCTTTCCTTAGAAGGTTTAAATAATTCCACACTCGCAAAAAGCATTTCTCCAGCAGGCTAAATTAAGGCGCTATGAAAGATCAATCCAAGAATATGCTTTGACTTTGGATCTGTTGCCTTTTCTTGTGGTTAGCAATCAGATACGTTTTTTCCCCCAAAGTTCTCGCCAGTGTGTGCTTTTTGCTACAAGAGTTAAATAAAAGTCAGTAAGCAGGCCAGTCCCTCAGTAATATTCTCTTCACTGAGATGACCTATTTTGGGCAAAGCTTTGCATGCACTCTTGCTGACACCTTTCCAGAAAATATGCAAAGAAGGCTCATATTTTTCTAACGGTTTGTCCTCCACTGATACTCGGTAGGATACTTCTCCTTGCAGTTCTGAAGCCTCCCTGCCTCTTTGTCTTGATGCTGTCTAAAGGAGGAAAGCTCTTGGAGAAGTTTTTCCCTTTCATCCCATACTGATTGCTTCAATAATCATTTGTGATAGTATCTACTTCATTTTGTTTGTTTTTCTTCCTTAAATGTTTCACCTAAGCCCCAGTATTTCACATGGAATATTTTCTAAAAATAGTATTATTTGTTTTATGTGTGGGGGTGTTTTGTTTGTATATAACTTACACATCTGGTGTTCACAGAGGCAAGAAGCAGGTGTTGGATCACCTGGGATCAGAGTTAGAGATGATTATGAGCCACCATATGGGTGATAGGACACCAACCTGGGATTGCTGGAAGGATAGCCATCTCGCCAGTCCCACACCTAGAATTTCTATGAAGCTCCCAGGGAAAAGCTCCCGTGTGTGTGGTGTGGACAACATTTGTGTATCAGAAGCATGCTGGGTCTGTTGGTACCCGCCTTTGCCCCAAATTCAGCTCCTTGAATAACCCTCAGCTTTGTCGACCAGTCCTCTGCTCTAGGGATGTTTATAAATGTTTCACCTGCTACACCCACATGGTCTCTTTTCTCTTGCCTCCCACTTGCCTCCTCCTAACTCAGTCACAAAACCACTTATTTTATCTACAAAAGCAGGCAAAAATATGCTGTGTGGTATAATTTTATGAACCATAAATCTGTTCCTGTACTCCCTTGCAGAAAGTACTCCTGCCCATGGTTGTTGATAGGATAAAAATTGCACACTCTAGTGAGATAAACAAGACTAACATGAAGTTAAATGGAAGAGTGAACTACAGCAGCGTTCACCTTTCTGTGTTCTCACACAGCCTGACCGGCCCATCCCCCGACCCTGCAAACATTTCCTGCCCTTTTGCTGTGTGCACTCTACTTCAACATATTTCTCTTTATTCTGAAGGTTAAGGCCCATAAATGGCAAAAGGAATAATTACCAGTTATGCAGGCAGCCAAAGCCATTTTATACCAAATACTTGCAGACTGCACAGCTGGAAGCACTACTTCTGAGACATCACTTGTGTGGGCATGTTTTCTTTTGTTCGTTTGTGTTTGGGGGAGAGTTTGTTTTTGTTTTTGTTGTTTTGTTTTATTTATTTTTTTTTTCTGTTTTGTCAGAAAATCATTGATGTAGAAATCAGTACTTGAACTGACTTTCCTTGAGACATTGGGGAACTCATCTTTGTTTTTACCACCTGTACAATAAAAATGAAATACTGAAATGTCAATCAGCATCTGTATGTAGGTTGCTGCATTCAACATTGGTAAAATAATATTTTGCTAATCTGCTTCCAAAAGAATGCCCAATCAGTCACTAGCACATACTGAAAGAATCCAAACTGGGAATTTTTTGTTTTGCTTTTATTTTTCATTATATTTTCATTGCACATGGTTTTGTGTCTCATACAGATATTTTCATACAAACATGTATTATTTATTGAACATATACACCTAAGGCAAAGTGCCTACCAAAGCAACGAGAAAGAAAGCAAAATATAAGATCAAAATAACCAGTGTGGTGTGGCATAGGATGGGCAAAGCTGTTAGTCCTGATGTTTGGAACTTTAATTAAGACTGAGATTGAAAAAAAGAAAATGAAGCAGAAATTTGTCTTGAGACCTTATGTAAACCCATGACTCGAAAACAGCTGCATCCTTGTATAGGAGAGGTTGGGAAAGCTCAAGCCATCTGCCACATAAGAGGAAGCTCCTCTCTTTCCTTACTAGGAAAAATAAGTATCTCAGATGCCCAATACTGAACCATGCATTTACTTCCAGTTCCACTGGGATGGCATAGGAACTCCCCAGTTTAGAATTAAGATATGTCCTGAGCCCAGGGTATTGCCAGAGAATGAGACAGCAGTAAGTCAGTCTAGATTGCATCATAAAAAAACAACCAAAGGGCACACAGCACATGCTCAGGAGCCACCTAGGATGAGCTAGAAGCAGAAAATACAGCTCACCAAAAAAAAGCATAATTAATTGGTTTGCATAGAAAACATAAGGGAACACTAACTCTGAAAAAAGTATAGCTACAGATTTCAAAATAAATATTGCTGCTAAAAATGAGGCTGAATGCTTGAAACTAAAAAGTCGGTGCATAGATTAATAGCAGATTAAACAGACCTGAAGAAAAAGCATGATTATGTGTTTCTTGGTTTTTGTTTTTTGGGGGCAGGGGGTTTTGGAGACAGGGTTTCTCTATGTAGCCTTGGCTGTCCTGGACTCTCTTTGTAGACCAGGCTGGCCTTGAACTCACAGCAGTCCATCTGCCTCTGTCTCCTTTAGTGCTGGGGTTATAGGCATGCACCACCGTGCCCAGCTACAATTATGTTTTTCCATATGTAGGTGTTTTGGCCACCATCCCTATGGACTATTTTCTTCTCCCTCTTTTTCTCTCATTTCTTTCATCAAGCATCTTCTATATTCTGATATTACTTGTGCTTCTCAGTGATGCCCAACTTACACACACACACACACACACACACACACACACAGACACACAAACCAAAACCAAAACAAAACAAAAACCTGATGTGACTTCTAAACACTAATTTAGAGCATGGGCAGACGCAGTCATTGTAACAGTTTTTAATCTAAACTTTGTTTAGGATTTTCATACATGGGGACTAAATTTGCATCATTTTCATCCCACTTTTCTCTCTAACTGTTTCCATGTCCCCTTCACTCCCTCTCAATTTTATGAGTTCTTTAATTATTATTCTTCCATACATTCATAGATACACACCCATCTGTACATATATGCTAACAATGTAAGCAATTAACTCAATAAATCCATGTTGAAATTTAAAACTAAGTCCAAATAAAGGAAGTAGTAGAAATGTGGGGTAAACAGGTGTGATGGGGTATATACTATAGACAGCTTCATAAGGATTGGCCTTATGGGGACATTTAAACAAATGGGCAAGGAAACTTGGAGACATTAGCAATATTTCTACCTGGCAATATTCATAATTTTCTCCCTTCTCAGCGACACAGTGAGAGGAAATTACTTACCAGTCTTAAGTTAGTAGCAAGTGTATATATAGAATGGAAAAATCATGTATCTCTCGCTCATGCAGCCTCTCTGAGGAATAAGGTCATAGCTACTGCAAGTGTTGTGTGAATAGACCCTTGGGGAAGGTGATGACAGAGTGTAGGAAGAGAGCTCATTCTCCCGGAAATGGCTCAGCTCTGTCACCTGGTCTGCAGTTGGTTTCAGCCCACATAAACACTGCACCTCCGGAGAGAGTGGGGGCGGTGCTCCCTGTGCAACAGGAGAGCTTGAGCCAGGTCTTCCCGGCTGAGGAAGTCTTGCTCTTGCTCGTTCCCTTTGTGCCTTACGCCTGTTGATCACTGTGCAGGTGCATCTCATCACACACGGTCCCCATGATCTGACTGTGCAGGTGCATCTCATCACACACGGTCCCCATGATCTGACTGCTGTTTCCAGACCCGGCGTGGCCACCAGTGCAAGCCATCCATCCTCACCCACATTCTGACTTCACACATTGACTCTGTAGCTTCACTCATAGAATCCAGCTCTCCTCACAAACATCCTCCTGAAAATTCCGTGCTTCCTAACATATCACTGTAAGTAGCACTTACCACCTGATCATTTCTGCCTCCTCCACCCCTTCAGAACATAATCTCCACTACAGCAGGAGCCTTCTGTGTCTTGCTCACTACCGTGTACATAAGCAGTAGCAGTGCCTATTTGCCTTAGGATTTCTATTGATTCAAAGAAACACCACGACCAAAAGCAACTTAGAGAGGACAGAGAATTTGTTTTTCTTACACTTACATATCCCAGTTCATCATCTAATGAAGTCAGAATAGGAGGCTGAAGGCAGAAGCCGATGTAGAGAGAGGTCATGAAGGAGTGCTCCTTAGTAGCAGTGCCTATTTGCCTTAGGATTTCTATTGATTCAAAGAAACACCACGACCAAAAGCAACTTAGAGAGGACAGAGAATTTGTTTTTCTTACACTTACATATCCCAGTTCATCATCTAATGAAGTCAGAATAGGAGGCTGAAGGCAGAAGCCGATGTAGAGAGAGGTCATGAGGGAGTGCTCCTTGTGGCTTGCTCATCCTGCTTTATTTTAGTACCCAAGACCACCAACCAAAGGGTAGCACCGCCCACAATGGGCTGGACCTTTCCCCATCAATCACTTAATAAGAAAATGCCCTACAGGCTTGCCTACCATTTGACCTTATGAAGGCATTTTCTCAATTGAGCTTCCCTCCTCTCAGTTGGCTCTAGGTTGGGTCAAGTTGACCTAAAAACTAGCCGGCGCACTACTGTATTGTGGGAGTTTAAATATGCTCTAACAGATTAATTAAACAATGAATGAGTTGCTCCACAAATGCTCAGCGAATCTTCTCTCCAAGTAAAGGTTAGAGGGAAGATCATTAGGACTGATGTCCATTTGTTAGTGTAGTGCTTCCGTTTTTTAGAGCCTGTCGGTGACTGTGGAGATAATGGAATGCAGATCCCTCCTGTCCATCTTTCTCTGCTACACAAGAATTACACTCCTGCTTGCTGGCCCCGTGCCCAGATTCAACAGACTATGCCACATCGATTTTAGCTGGGGCAAGATGCCAGCTGAGGACCATTTGGGAGAAATTTCCCACAGTAGGCAAAAAGAGCCACCTCATTTGCAAGCGTAAACTGCTCTCAGCAGCAAGCGGTGCTAAACAGGCTCTATCTGAGCCAGAACAGTGGGACAGCACACCTGGGCATCTGGAGTGTGACATCAGCAGCCGAGAATTGTTTCTTGTTCAAATGCCAAGCCAGGAAACCTAGAAAGTCCATGCACCCAGCAGGACACTTCTCTCCAGTGGCCAGTTTACAGCCCCTGATTAGTACATGCTCCTTGAAGGCATTTTCTCTTTGGCGTTTGCTCATTTCAAGTTTCTTGAAAGTTCAACAGACAACGCTCATGCTACTTTATTCACCTTATTTTTGGTTTCTTGCAAAAAAAAAAAAAAAAAAAAAGTTCAATTAAGAAAAGATGACCATAGAGTGAAAATGTAATCTTAATCAACATTTAGCTTCCCAGCCGAATTCTCAAACTATGACGAAAAAACTGATTTTTATCACTCAATGGGAAGTTGATAGAATGCTAAAGGTCAGTTTAAGTATTTTTTTACAGTTATTTAATTATTTAGCGTGTGTGTGTGTGTGTGTGTGTGTGTGTGTGTGTGTGTGTGTGTTTGTACTTGTGCACACTCATGCAAACCATGGTTCCTGAAAGTTGGTTCTCATCTACTCCATAGGTTCAAAGAGTTGGACTCTGGTCATTAAGCTTGGCGACACTTGGCAGAAATCTAACTCTTCGAACCTCATGGAGTTCCATCGACAACTATTACTAAGGTCTGTTTAACCATGCTGGCATACTTACCCTTTACTCTTAGAAAGAAGAATCTTATATGGCACTGCCATGACACTGCCCTGTGTCTTGTTTGTTTTTCTGTTGTTGTTGTTTTTTTTTTTTTTTTTTAGGATCTTTTGTTGAATAATTTTCATGAACTTATTAATAAAATAAGCATTATCTAAAAATAATAATCATATCTTGCTTTCCCATTGTGTCCCTTGAGCTTAACACATTATCTGCATTAGAGTGGGTGCTAA
This sequence comes from Acomys russatus, assembly GCF_903995435.1. Lineage (NCBI taxonomy): Eukaryota > Metazoa > Chordata > Mammalia > Rodentia > Muridae > Acomys > Acomys russatus. Next base: position 48,011,283 of record NC_067148.1, on the reverse strand, counting down.
ATAAAATACATAATGAGTGAATAGATAAGGGACTACAAATAAATGAACAAAAGGAACGAGAAGTGAACCAAACTAAATGCCGTAGTAGTATAACAGAAAAGAAAAAACCAAAACCAAAACAAAAAGTAACTTTCATGCCTCTAGTCCCAGACAACTCAAAGCAACACTCTGATATCACATGTACAATATCATGCCACAACACGTCAGCCAAGCATTTGGCCAGGGAACACCAACAAGATGTCCTATAAGTCCTGACATTGTCTACCTGGTGGTTGTAGCAAATGGCACCAGAGTAGGGCCTCATTCTGACCAGACTGCTCATAGTCCAGAGTCTACCCATTTAACCATTGGATGTAGCCTACACTTCTAATTAGCTATAAAGTGGTGATTCTCAGAAGCTCCTATTGTGTTGTTAGAACTCAAAGAGACACATCACTTATGTTTACTGATTGGTGAGTTAAAGATATGATGACGAACCCAGAGATATAACAGGATTAATGATTTATATATATGGCAAAGTCTGGAAGGGTCCTGAGCCTTGGAACTTCATTTCTACTTAGTTAGGATGCTTCGGCCTTTCAGTATATGCATGTGCTTGGCAACTTAGGTAGTCTGAATTTCATGGTTCAGGGATTTTTGTTTTCTGAACCACACAATTAATTTTTGTCTTCAATTTTTAATCTTTTTATATAAACTAGGTAAAGTCACATTAACCTGTAGTCTCAGATAACCTGAGTGGCTGCAGTGGCAAAAATTGCTTAAGCCTGAAAGTTCACCACTCACCTGGGCATCACAGGCAGACACACATAAAAATATAACAAAACAGAAATGTGTACCCATTCCTGCCAATAATTAGGCACATAGACAACAGTAAGTAATCCCTCACGATTATAATTGTGCTGAAGATTTCCTGTTGCCTAGTGATGTAGACTTTTTAATGTAACGTACTCGTATGTGGCAACAGTCCTATATACACGCTTCCTATGCTTTCATGCTCTCAATCACATAAAAATATAATACATAAAATTAGGTATACCACATAATACTTGGGAATGAAAAACTAATGAATACACTATTGGTTTACATATTGACTGTAATACACCTTCTATTGTTTTTTTCTGATGTCATGTCATGAGAATAGAACTCAGAGCCTTGAAGTTGCTAAGCAAGGTCTGAGACAGTGCCAGCCTCTATTGCTATTTAGCTTAGGGAGTTAGGAAACCTGGCAGGGGAAACTGGACCAGGAGAGACAAGCTTTTACTATTGTCTAATGTGGTTGCTCTGCAGCTGTAAAGATACTGAAGTCAGATCTCTTTTCCCCTCTGCTTTCCCCCTGCTTGTCATAAGGATGGATGCATGTAAGAAGTCATATTGACAGAATATGTTCTCAGAATTCTATCAATGACTGTTGAGAGACAAACACTGGATTATATTGTTGAGGAGTTCTGTTAAGATGTTTGAACATATTCTAAGTTTTGGAATCCATATCTATCTGTCCCAGAAGGGCTCATTTCAAAAATCTAGGCTCTTGGAGGAACCAAGTTCAGTGTCACTGTACAATTGCAGTATCTATTAGTATAAAAAGTGCAGCATACTTATATTTTTTAAGTTTTTAATCTTGATGTGTAGACTTTATACTTTCTCAGAGGACTAATTGCTGCATTAATTGAATTGGTTCACTAAGTGAGTAAAATAAAGAATCATATGATAACTCTCTGTTCTCTCCTTCTTCTCCACAGAAACCTTTGTTGTCTACTCCACAAGCTTAAATACGAGTGTAGTTCCCAGGCCAGATTTAGCCACAAGTCCTATAAATCTAAGTGCAGAGATTTGTTATACATATTATAACCTCTCTCAGCATGCACCTTAATTTTAATAGTTTTACACCAAAACATTAGGCATCCTAAAGTTTTAGGCATCGTTTGTAAAGTGGAAGGTCTGGGAGACAGAAGAGCTGGCAGTCAAGTCAAGTAGATAGTCAACCTTCACTCAAACGCTACCCCTTTTCCTTCATGTCATCACTGTTCTCTGAAATGCTGACGGTACTTCACAAAAGTTTGGCATGTCATCTATGAATTCATCTTACCTTTAACACGGAGGTTGAGAACTACCAGATTATTCAAGCATCCAAGCTTCAAGTGAGCAAGTGCCTGTGGCACATGTACTGTTTTAGGAAACAAGTCACAGCAAGTGTTTGACTCTGGGAGTACATTTGCAATTCTCAGCTGTTTTTCAAACACCTTGTTTCTGGGGTTGGGAGGCGGGGTAGGAAAATCATTCCAAGTCTAGGAACTAGTGGCAACATTTGAAATCCTTACATGTCTAATCTAAGCTCTGTATTTCAAACAGATTCATCTTATGACAAAACTGCTAAATATATCTTATACAGAACTTATCTTTAATGCTGACAAAAAAAAAAAAAAAAAACAGACTCATTTGGAGTTCCACCAACCTGCCTCCATCAACCTGATCACAGAATACCAGTCAAGTAATAACATTGTGATCACTCAAGGCAAGTACTCCATTTCCCTCAGCATCAGTCATCTTGGAGGAGTATGCAGTCTGGGTTAAGAGAGTGAAGAGGCTAAGCAAATACAACGTTAAATCCTGCTCTGGGTCCTCGACCCAACCAGACTGCTACCCTGCTTCTACAGGTACTCTGCGTCTACAGCCAAGTATCAACTAAGTATCCCAATGTTTAAATAGCAATATTCAATAAAAAAATATAAACATGTTAGCTAACTATAAGAGTAAAATAACATATCATAATAATGACCATCGATAAATACAATTATCTATACTTAAGTCAATGATATATTTTGTAATATTATTTTAGTTTGTTGTTTTCCATTTTTACTACATGGCATTTTCATGAGGCTCTTTGAGCTTATCCAGAGTTTTTTTTTTTTCATAAAAATGTGAAAAATAATTCTACAACAATTCAATATGAACAGATGTGGTATGCAAACTAATTTTATCAAATGGACTTTCCAGTGATAAAACACACATTTTTATTGATTCCAGAATACAATCTAGGGGGTAGAGTTCTCCGTTGGGTCCTCTGTTAATACCTGTTGCTACAGAAGAGTTGATTACACCAAACTATAAATGTCCCCCTTTTTTCTTTTATATCTCTGTCTTCTCTAAGATCAAGCAGTTAGGGCCAGTCTGGGCATAAATCTCTATAACTTCATAACTCCAAGGACTGAAGCAAGATATTGCAAGTTGGAGGCTAGTATGAATGACAGAATGAAACATTACCACAAAAGAAAGGAAGAAGAGACAGGGAGGAAAAGAAAGAAAAAAAGACCAAAAATATATATTTATCACAACACATAACACAAATGCTAAAGGAATGCTTGGGTTTGAAACATTAAAATAAGTTTTACCACTTTGATGATTGTTTAAGAGACACCTGTTCACAGTGTCAAACTTCCATTTATCACCAAGGAAACATTTGTGTCCACTGCTTGCCTCTATTCTAGGTCAAAGTAATCAGTAATGTACTGTGAGTGAGGGTGAGGGGCTTGCACTCCTTCATCCAAAGTCGCTGGCAACAGTGTGAAGGGGCTGTACTGGCAAGAGCTGTGTTTACGCCACGCTGCTGCCTGCTTTGTGCGTAGAGGGATTAATTAAGTGGAATCCTGAAGAAATTAGGTGGCCTGAGGACAAGATTAAATGAAATAAAGGTTTCTTCGACATTGAGGAAAAATAGAAGATGTATGAACTGCAAAAATTCTACTTTCTCAAGGCTGAAACATTGATAACAAAAACTACACACTCTCGCAGGTACAACACACACACATGCGCGTGCGCACATGCGCGCACGTGTGCGTGCAAAGCAGTGTGTGCTTAAGCACCTAAAAACAAGCTGTCTGAGGTCAGTGCTTCTCTGCTGTTCTAACATGTCAGCATCTGTTCACACAGGAGTGCAATTTTGTCTCTTTATCAATTACACATTACAAGTGTTCATATACATGGGGAGAAACACACATGATTGCATTGTGCACACACACACACACACACACACACACACACACACACACACACCACACCACACACATACTGTAATGCTGCTATTCATAGACCCACCTCAGAATTTACTCACACCCTGCAGTCCCTGTGGAACATAACATGGTTTACCCTCTTGGACCTCATGGCCAACTTTCTCTAGAGACAGCCACCTGGAGCCAAATGTCTTTCAAAAGAGAAACTTTTGTCGAGATCCTTTAGAAGGGAGAGATTAAGGATTTCTACGTTAGTTGCCAAACAGTGACAAAGTCACCATTTCTCCAACAGTGTATCTTTGGTAGTGGATTAACAAGTTCGGAGAATCACACGTGTAGCCATGTTTCGCAGAGGTGAGCCAATTCGGCGATGTGGTTTTGGGGTTGCAGTTTTGGTGATTACAAAATGAGCCTAGGAAACAGAACTCTAGGCAGAAGTATCTGTGCACTTCCCTAAGCTCCAGTGTTTGCCCTTGACATCTGGAAGCCGGCACTTCAGTGAGCTCCCTGCCTCGGAGTGCAGTGCATGAAATGTAGGACCCGAAGCATCTATTTATTAAGCTTGGTCACTAAATTAATCTTTCCCTCTGGCCAGCTATGAAGTGGAGATAATGAGGATATGGAGGAGAGCTGAGCTGGGACATATTTAGCCACAGGCTGCCCCTCAAGCTTTGATTCTCTGGCAGGACAGCTCTCTCCTGCCATAAAAAGGCCACAAAGCTGACCTACCCCCCTGAAAAGGACTCAGGCAACTTTTGCTCCCCAGCCCTTTCCTCTTTGTCTCCTAAGAACTGCAAGCCTGGCAGTGTGACAGCGTGCCTTCCACAGCAGCCACACAACACTAGGACTTCTTTAATGTAAAATCAGCCCCACGTTTATTGAGTCCCCTTTCTCTCCTGCATCGTGTGTGTAAGACATATCTGTAAACAAAGAAACATCTCTTCTAGATGTCTCACAGTGAGATGGAGTAACACATGCCAAGGCTCAAAACCGATACACCTAAGCTGACAAGTCTTAGTAAATGCTTTCATGGGGGTTGTGGCATAATCTAATAGCCACCTCCACAGGTTGGGACAGGGACAAGACCTCTGAGGGCCATTCCAGCTGAACTCTTCCAGCATCTAAGAAATAATGAGGGAAGAATCCCAGTTGATTAAATGAGTCCCTGTTTGCTGCTTCATCTCCCCCAATATCTTCCGGTGAAATATTTCTTTGAGGGGGGAGGGCATAGCTATTAAATGGCTTTAAATTGTTTAGTCCCTGACACCCCAGAGAGGCCACAGGATACAGTGCAAAGAGGGAGATCCAGGCTCAATTCCTCAGGACTCCAGACGCTTTGTAATGCTGAGGCTATGAGTTAACTTCCATGAGCCTCTGTTTGCTCACTAGATAAATAAATTGCTGTAAGGATTAAGTAAGAGACAAGGGGCTGAAGTTTCCTGCCTTGATTCTTGCCCACGGTAGATATGGTTTGAAGTGTTTGGGATCACAAGAAATGTGGGGGAAAGTGAGCCCCTTTGCAGACTATTACGAAGTTGAATGGCCAATGGATTCACCATTATTAAAATGAATATTTTAAAGATGAGAGCAGTGAACCGTGAAGACCTCAGAATGTCCATTTGTGAAACAGGTAAGAGGGTTTGTTCTCAGTCACGGCTCTTCTAGGAAGCCGAGCAACTACATCCGTACCCCAGCACAACTCCTGCAGAGGAGCCTCTGGCTCCTCAGGCGGAACCAGGACCCATACAGGTATTGTGTCACACAAGCTCATCTTCCTCTGAGCAAGTCACAGAGGAAAAGTGGTACCATCCCAATTTGACCTTTCCATTCTGGTTTCTTCTCAACTCATGTGGTCCACATGAAAGATTTATTAAGGAAAAAAATTGGCTGGAGGGAGCATAGCTGGTGTGAGATTCCTATTAGTCTGTGCTGTGAGTGGTTTATCACACACAACTGCCCTGTGACAGATTAGGTGCAGTGATACAAACGGCCTGCAGACAGCATGCCACTTTGTCACTTACCTCCAGAGAAAAACTGCCTCGGTAACGATGATGAAAACTTTGTCTGACAAATCAGCAAAGTGCAAAACAGCAGAAATCAAGTGAGGTTGTTCTTGGGGGAAAAAAACCCTCCCACTGTTATATATCCCATTGAGACTTTATATGGAATTACAATTTATCAAAAAGGTTATATATAGTTTTTATATGTAAATGAACCAGTTAAATAAAAAGTAAAGGGAAAGGACTGAGGAGATGGCTCAGACAGCAAAGTGCCCACTGCACATGCATGCGAACAAAGACTTGGATCATCAGTGCATAATAAAATCTGTATATATACCTAGTGCTATAGGGAGTACAGAGAAGGAAATCCCTGAAGCTCATTGGCCAGCCATTTCAGCCAAAGCAATTGATTCTGGGTTCAATATGATCTCCTGCTCTGTCTCAAGAAAATAGTATAGAAATCAAGAAAGGTATAGACATTTGTTTAATATTTGCCTATGCAGATGCATGCATGTGTGTGCACATGCTTGCACACACAGAAGGTAGGAATGGTATTTTCCACCCACTTAGTCATTTGGTCTGTAAAAACTAATTGAGCACTGTTCTGTGCAATGAAGATATAGCCAGTAAACACAACAAAAGATATTGCATATCATCCACAAAATTATCAAGCAATAATACATCCTGAAACAACACAATTCAGTACAAATATTAAACAAACATCATTTATATATTAGTCATTCTGTGGCCTGAGCTTGGAAGTTTAGACTCTTAAGTATAGGAAAACATGCTCTTTAATAGCTACCTATTAAGTAAACCTTACCCATCCTCTAATATCTGTGGTTCATTGTGGAACTAGAAGGAAAGGATAAAGAGTAAATACAGTGAAGGCACCAAAAATCCACCAGGTATATTTGTAGGGTGGGAGTAGGAGGTGGAGCTTCTCTGCCATTTTACCTACAGAGCCAAACCCTGGCACCCAAAATGTAATTTCACTATTATCATTCTATGTAAAAGCCATCTGCTATTGCTTTAAAAAAAAATCACATAGCACATTTCAAAGTCAGATGGAAACATGCCCCTAGTCTGACTTACTACTCTTTCCATTAGCATGGATAATCAAGAGTTTACTACATGTCTTCAGTCAAGTCTATCCCCAAGTGAGCCCTAAAACATAGCAATTACAGACATCCCTCCCACTCCTGCCCTGCATAATGGATCCAGAAGGAGAAAGAGTGTTGAAGCAGTATACTTCCTAGTGCATGGATAAGGCTGAGAATAAAAGGCCCTCGTTGCAGGTAGGTGAAAGGGACTGAAGAGTGTCCACCTGGGAAAACCAAGACTCATTCCTTTGTGCAGGAATGATAATCCGAGACAGGAGAGGGCATGAGGGGTGACCAGGGAGGGGGTGAGATCTGGCTAGTTACTTTTCTCTTCTAAAGGGATTCCAGGGCTTTGAAACCACAGGCCATTCTGAAACGGTACTTAACCTAGGAGGCCTTCAAACGCTAGCCAATAATAAAAGATAAGGAAGGAGAGAAGGAAAGAGAGTGAGCGAGACAGGGACCAAGGCACAGACCCAGGCTGCCAGAGCTCCGTGAGAAGGAATGGGCAGCTTTGTGCCTGCAGTTGTAGAAGTGACCCTCCTGCTATTCCAGTCTCAAAGGAAGGCCCTCTGTTCACCTTCTCATTAAAACAGCCTCTCCAGGAAAAAAAAAAAACCCGAGACCACACAAAGCAGGACATTCATCACTAGGGCAACCCATGCACACAGTGGAAGCTGGCGGGTACAAAGGGCTCGATTTAGGCTTTGTGGGGAAGCTGCTCTCTCTGCCTGTCTTGCTGTACTTGAGATTTAAACAGAAGACTTGGATGGAAATCAAGGTTTATACTGTGTTTGCTTGCTCTAGGTGTACTTATGAAGAGACTGAAATCACCATTTAATTTAATGTTGCTTTGTAGAGCAGGCAACTTCTTAGGTGGCAATCAGAGGCCAAATCTCTGTTTACCAATACATTATCATCAACCACAGCCTATCCTATTTTATAACGTCACGTTCATTGTCTCCAAAATCCCTTAGATCGATGTCTTCTCAGTTTGGACCTACCTGCTCCCATCCCCTCCCCTTTCACTGTCTCTGTCAGTCCTCTCCACCACGAGACTACACATACCTCCATGGATCGGCACAACTTACTAATCAATAAGTCAAATATAAAGTGTGAAATGTCAGAAGGATCAGGCCATTCACACAAACACCAAAGTCTTCTGCAAGTCATTTTTGCTGTGTGTAATATATATATGTATGTATGTATATATATATATTAATATATATATATTCTAATATATATGTATATATATACTAATATATATTAGGAGAAAGTAATCCTTTTAAAATTTTCCATTTAGCAGTGACAAGGGACAAATGGCCATGTAACAAAACCATTACAAATTAGCATTCGCCTGAGCAGCTTTACATGCACCTGGCACCTTGACAGACCTTTTTCTTTACCTAATGATGGGATTAACCCACTACATTTTGCTATAGCACTAATATTGTCCTCCAGTTTTGTTTTAATTTGCTGTTAACATAGAGTTTTCAGGGTAATATCATCCCTGGAGAAATCATATTTAGCATATTAGAATCTCAAGCAAAAGGTCCTTTGTGGACACCTAGGGCGGTGTCTTAGATACAGAAGTTGGAGTGTGAAATTAGATTCTTTTACCATTTTCATGTCTTTTGAGTTGGGCTGAATTGTTTTCTATCTGTTTGATAATTATTCTCTCACTTTGTCTTAAATCTTTAAAAAGTACCTAAGCAAAAAACATTTTAAGATTTGAGATTAATTTTTAAACTTGCTAATGTATAATAATTGTGCAAGTGTCACTAGACGTTTTCGTATGCATACATATTTTAATAATATTCACCTCTCTTCTTCCTCTCCCTGCCAACCTTCCTCGTTAAAGTAGTTCCCATTAATTTAACAGCTAGTGTGGTGTTGCACACCAGTAACCCCAGAATTGAGGAGATGGAGGCAGGAACATTAGGAATTCAAGGCCCAAATCAAGCTACATAATGAGTTTTGAGGCCAGCGTGAACTATATAAGATCCTGCCTCAAAAAAAGAAAAGGAAATTTAAAGGGAATTTCGATCTGATATAGCTAACTCTTTCACATTTACCAGGAGAACTGAGGGATTAGGAAAATAATCACAAACCTAATGCTGACTGCGGAGTCTGGGTCTTGTCTCACAAAGGAAGGAATGTTAAGGATCCGCGCCCATAGCAGTGCCTTTATTGAAGGGGCCTGTGGACCTCTAAGAAAAGGGTCCTTGTTTTAGTTAGCTTTATGCCACTGTTGCCAAAATTCTGGGCAGAAACAATTTCTTAGAGGAATGGTGTTGGCTCTGTTTCTTAACAATTAGACTTTATTATACAATCCAACAATCCTATACAAGAGGGAAAAGGGGTTATAGGGAAACAAGAGTGAACCTTCCAGTATCTGTTCCATGGGATGGATCCCCAGGTGTTTCTAGCCTGTACACAGGTCTCTCCTCAAATCCACTTTCGATCCTGTTTAAAAACTGTAGTCTTTCTTCTTCTTCTTCTTCTTCTTCTTCTTCTTCTTCTTCTTCTTCTTCTTTCTTCGTCTCTTCTTCTCTTCTTCTCCTCTCGCCTCCTCCTCCTCCTCCTCCTCCTCCTCCTCCTCCTCCTCCTCCTCCTCCTCCTCCTCTTCTTCTTCTTCTTCTTCTTCTTTCGCCCGTGTCTCTCTCAGGCATGTGATGACCGGTCTGGGTCGGGATCTCTGTCTCCATGGATGTTTGATTAGAAAGACAATAGTCCGGCTGGAGTCCCCTGTCCACTTCCTGAATTTTAGACCCAGGATGGCTCCACTCAGTCTTATCACAATGTACCCGTGGTGTTTTTAAGGGGGAAAGCCTGCCAAGCCTGTTTTTACCTGGGACAGAGCTTACAATCCTTCCCACACATCGTGGTCCGTCTGACCTCCCATGACTCAGTGGTGACATGAAGGGGGAGCCAGGGCTCAGTCTTTCACATTACAGTGGGCCAGAAAGCCCTTTTCCTTTCATTCCTTTCAGACCCCTAGCTCAGGGTGGCAGCCCACTCTGAGGGTGGGTCTTCTCCGCTCAACAAGTCCGCCCTGGAAGTGCTGGCTGAGCCCCATCCAGGAGCGCCTCGCTACTGTGTAGCAGTTTCCTCTAAATTAAACCATTCCATCTTGGAGGGAAGAGGGCAGTTTAGGAGATTCAGAAAGCTTAGAAAAGGATAAGATTCCCGAGGCTATAAAGCAGAAGACATTTGCTGGAGAGAAGAGGCAGTCTACTGAAGGCTGCCTGCGGCGAGGAGGAAGGGTTTCTGCAAGCTACTGAGTCACCTCTCTGAGGGCCTGGGTAGATTTTTCCAGCAATGCAGCTGCCTTTGAGTTACTCATGCCCTAATAAACCCATTGCTTTACCAAGATGGACATGGTAGAATTATTGCTTTGGTCTGCTCTGGTGTCCTATGTGGAAGGACAGACATTTCTTCACATGTCCTCAAGAAACATCCCAAAACACTTACCAGCCTCTTGGATGACTTTATACCCTGTCAAGTGGGCAATGAAGACCAGCCATCGTAGGCTTCGCGACATTCTGTGAAGCTTGGGGGTAGGCTGTATGAGAGCACGGCAGGCCTCTGGCCTCCTACTCTTTTTTACTTCTATTTCCTGGCTATGAAGTAAGCAGGTACTCCGCCATCTGTTCATACCATTGCCATCCAGAACGCCCACCTGAAGCCTGAAGTGGTGAGTTTTCCAGCCTTTGACTGTGAGCCAAGTAAAGTTTTCCTGTTTATAATTGAATTATCTCTGATATTCTGTTAAAGTAATGCAAAGGTACCGAACACAGGACATCGATAATTTTCAACAGTCTTTGGTCTAAGGGAAACTGAGATAAAAATATTTAAAATCCTAGCAGATTGATCAAGAAGTGAGGAAATAAAGTCAAAGGTTTAGGGAAATTTCTTCAAGAACTTTAGACCTGAAAAACATAGGATTGGGATTATTTTAAAAATTACTTTAGGACTTGGACATATATGTTTTTTAAAAGTGTATTTAAATATGCCTTGGTTTAAATGCCATCTAAACCTAGAGGTCCACTAAAAATACGAATGTTACAGAAGAAGAAGGCTGGAGAAAAGGAAAGTAAATAAAATCCTGTAGAAGAAATAAAAGGTTTTGTCTTCATCAGGACAAGAGGAAAACAAAAAAGGTGAATTCTGATGTTGAGAAAATTTTAGTTTCTGTGGTAGGAAGTTGAGGAATTGGAAAAGAAGAGGAAGTAGAAGAGAGAAAAGAACATGGCTGGGAGAGTCGGGGACAAGAGAGGTCTGCTCACATCCCCACGAGAAATGCGAAGACCATGATCACAGAAGCCAGCAGCATCCTCCAGGAGCACTGAGGGTTCTGTGGACTGAAACTGAAGCCCACAAGTTTGTGGTGCATAAAATATCTTTGATGAAATAAGTTTTTTTTTTTTTTTTTTTTTTTTACTTTCTTATACAATTTAACATACGTTAGAGAAATTCATGGAAAGCATATCAGTAATACAACCAATAGTTCTGATATCTCTCAATACTTTTACCCTCATATCAAACAGTAAGGACTGCAGGTAGTTGTCACTGAATTTAGCCATTCAATGTATATTAGTAAGTATCTTACCAGGAGTTTAATTCTATAATATGTTAATATTTTGTCTGATAGGTACTCATTTATATTTACCCATTTCCTACTTACTGCTTTCTCTGCTCCCCATTCTGTCTTTCATTCAGGCTTCTCATTTGGGCTCAACTCCCCTTAGAATGTTCTCTAATGATGATAATAAGCACATACTTATTTTCATATGTATGTATGAAATTTACATATATAATATATTTATATAGTTTCACATTTATTTTTCAGGATTTTCTTCTGCATATAGAACTGCTAACAGACAGCTGTTTTCTTCTGAAAGTTGATGACACTCCATGAACCAGTGCTCATTGCTGGTGTCAAGATGTCAGCCAACACCCTAACTTGTTCCCTTAAAAAGGGACTGGCAATGTCCTCTGGCAACTTTGAAAGTTTTGGGTCATTCATTAGTGTTCTGTGGTTTTGTTGGAAAGCATCAAAAAATAGAATTTTTATTTGTTCTGCCTACATTTAAATTAGAAGCACAGCATGATGCAACTCTACCACTCCTGGGTACACGCCCAACAGAATGGAGGTCAGATTACAAAAGATACACTATTCACGGTGGCCATGTGAATCAGCACAGGTGCCCATAAGTGGATGAATAGAATTAGAAAATATGGCATGTTTTCACAATGGAATATTTGGGGTACATTAAAAAGAACAAAATCCCATCTTTTTCAGGAAAATAGATGAAGCTAGTAATCATGTTAAGCAAAATAAAGCAGATTCAGCTAAGTGTTCTATGTTTTCCTTCACATGTGAAATTGTTGGCATTTTTGTTTGTTTGTTTGTTTGTTTGTTTGTTAGCTATTGGGGTTCTAATATCTCTTCTTCCCTTCCAACCCCACAACAATAGGTAAGAGAAAGAAGATTAGAGGGGAAAGGCAGTGTTGAGTTCTTTTTAGACTACTTCCAGCTGATTAGGAGCACTGGGTTCTTTGGAGCATACCAGCAACAGCAGCAGCAGGAGTAGGAACCAGCAGGAGGAACAACCATACCTCCTTCTTCTTTGGAGTGTCCCACACCCTCTCTGGGCTCTGGTATTTACTCTCCCTGCAGAGTCCCCAGAATTAAACTATCTGCAGCTGGCAAAGATCATGTGTCTGCCAGTGGATGAGACCATCATAATTACCAGTTGTGGACAAACTGAAGCAGCCCCATATCTCACACCTGGGATAAAAAACTAAAACCTATACACATAACATAACTGGGTTTTAAAGAAGTCAAAACTCTCACTACATGGAGTGAAAGTAATACGGAGATTGTAAGAGAAAAGGAAAGAGAATGCAAAGGAAGGAATAAGTGTAGTTACTACACAGGGGAAATGATCAAAGTACCTTATCTACTGGATGAAAAGTTTGTAATTAGGCCCATTTGTTTGTTACAAACAATGCATAGTAATTTAAAGTTTTCAAAAGAGAGAGAGGTTTAGATAGCTTTTAGAGCAATTTAGATAGCTTCTGAATCTTTTAATTGGTATAATTCTTTTCTTAAGATTTTTTTTTCCATTTCCAGGCCATAGGATTGTTTTCTTACTTGAATTTGCTTGATATAGAAGATACTTTCCAGAAAAAAAAATTTAAATGGTAAATTTATAAATAAAATTTATATTTACATTTTAATTAAAGTAGAATTATGTATCTTTTCCTTTCCTCCCTCCATCCAGCCTCCCCCGGCCCCACCAAGTGTTCTCCCTCAAAATCTTCTCATACTGCCCCACTCTCAAATTGATAAATCTTTCTCATTGGCTACTGTTGTTCCATATATAACATGTCTACATATATGCATAAATATATAAATATAGCCTGATTAGTCAGTTTTTGTTTGTGTGTATATAGTTTCAGGGATTACCACTTTGTATTGGGTAATCTATGAGGAGGCTCATCACTGGGAAGGCTTAATTCTCCCTATCTCAGCATCACTAGTCGCCCATAGTTCTTTGTCTAGGGGTGTCACTCCCTGAAAATTCCCCTTCCCATATTAGCATGGCCATTGGTACTGTGATTGTTCCAGTCTTGTTTGTGCAGCTATTCCTAGAAGCGAAGCTTTTTCATCAGACTTCCTGTTAATCTAGGTCTTATAATTTTTTAGGCCTCTCCTTATACATGGTCCCCTGAGCCACAGACAGAGCTGTGATGTAATGTGTCCACTGGAAATGGGTTTCCATGGTCCTTTGATCTCTATATTATATCAAGTTATGATTCTCTGTGATGGTCTCCATTTGTTGTGAATAGAAAACTCTTTTAGGAGGGGTGGTAGCCACAAATCTGTGAGTATAAGGATTAGATTTAGCACATAGTAAAGAATTATATTAGTCTATCAAAATGATGGTAGCAGATTCATTTCTAAGGTCCATGACTTCACTACCCCAGAGAGTTGGCTAGATTTTTAGTACCAGGCATAATTGCCCCCTGTTGAAGGCCTTAAGCCAATTAGAGAGATGTTGGTTACCACTAACATGCAAGTGCTACTTACTGTACCTTTATAAAAAGATGATGACCAATGGCCATATTGGTCATTGCTGTGGGTCATCGTCATCAAGGCTGAGTAGGACTATATATGCTTCCCTCCATTGGCAACTTGCATAATATTTTCTGGCACCATGGGAATATGCTGCAGAATGGACTGTTTTAGGTTAGACTCAGCTCAAATCATCTGAGACCTGTGTACTAAGTGTGTAGTGTCTATTTGTTGTCTATAAGAAACTTATCTTGCTTTAAATATATGCATCACTTTAAAGTAAAAGGATGGAAAGAAATGTTCCAAGACAGTGGAATTAAAAAGCAAGCAGGCATTGCCATCCTAATATCTGACAATATAGATTTCAAACTAAAACTGATCGGAGGAGACAAAGAAGGTTCTATTCTTATCAAAGGATCAATTAATCCAGAAAAATATACAATACTAACCAAATATGCACCAAACACTAGTGTCTTCAATTTCATAAAAAGAATACTAATGGAATTAAAGACACAAATTAACACAAGATTAATAATAGCAATTTCAGTCCCTATTTTCTACAATAGATTTGTCATCTGTGCAAAAAATAGACAAAGAAACCTTGGAATTAAATAACATCTTATACCAATGGATGTAACACACGTCTACACATATTCCACCCAACAGTCAAAGAATATACATTCTACTCAAAAGTACATGGAAGTCTCTCTAAAATAGACCATATGCTGGGACATAAAGCAAACATTATCAAATACTGAAAACTGGAATAATTCCATTTATCCTATCTGATCGTCAAGCAATAAAATTTAAAATTGGCAGCAAACAAAAATCCTAGTCAGTGTATAAAATTATAGCAATTAAAGGCCTTTTTACTGAATGATGACTAAGTAAAAGAAGAAAGATGAAAACATTCCTGGAACTAAATGAAAAGGAAAACACAACACAACAAAACCTCTGAGACACATTCAAAGCAGTTCTAAGAAAGAAGTTTATAGCCCAAAATTCTTACATTAAAAGGTAATTAAGAGCACAAATAACTTAATGGTGTTATTTAAAAGTTTGAAAACACAAGAACAAAGCAAATCCAAACTTGGTTGATGGTAATAAATAATAAAAAAGAGCAGAAATTAATAAAATAAAAACAAGAAAAGGAATACAAATAGCCAAAGACTCTAAGAACTGGTTCTTTGAGAATATGAGCAAGATCAAAAGACCCTTGGCCCAACTAACCCAAAAAAAGAGAGGTCCCAAATTTACATACTCAGAAATGAGCAAACACCAAATCACAGCAGACACTAAAGGAATTCAGAGTGTTATAAGGGAATACATTCAGAAACTTTCACCTCACTAAGTTGGAAAGTATAACAGACACAGATGAATTTCTTGGTTCATCCAAATTACCAAAAAGAAACCAACAAATTAAAGAGACCCATAACACAGAGGAGACTGGAACAGTAACATAAAGCTTTCTGAAAAAAAAAGAACAGGCCTCAATGGTTTCACAGCAGAATTCTACAGACTTTCAAAGAAGAACTGCAACCAAATTGTCATAAACATTTCAGAAAAATAGAAATAAAAGGGTCACTTCCAAGCTATTTTTATGCATCCCACATAACCCTAATACCCAAACCAGGTAAATCTATAACAAAAATATAAAATTACAGAGCAATATCCCTATTGAATGTTAATACAAAGTTCTTCAGGAAAATACTAGCAAACCAAATACAAGCACATACTAAGATCATCCACGAGACTAAAGTTGGATTTGTCAAGGAAATCAAGATTTGGTTTAATATTCATGTTAATAAATGTAATAGCCAGGAAGTAGCCACTAACCTTTCTCTCCTACCTGGTGTTGGGATGTTGGAAGGCATTGGGGTTGTGAAGGGAAGTAGAGTCATAAGAAACCAAAATGAAATAGATAAAAAGTACATCAACATTTTCCCTCCCCTGTTCAATTCCAAGGCAACCCAAAAAGAAGTTTCTTTCTGATTCACCTTTTTCTTTGACAGTCAGCACTTTGCAATTATGGATAGAAATGTGATCAGTCTTTTATTAGATTTTTCTACTTGAGTTGATTCTGGGTCTTAAGTTAAGATCCTTTACCCTGGGAGGCCACTAAAACAGGAGTTTAATTTTCTCACGCTAAAGAACACCTTCTGGGGCAAGTAGCTTCAGAGAAGAGAGCACTTGGAATGTTCACCTTTTTCCTTATATCTGATCTGACATTCCTTAAAATACTTGAGAATCTTAAATGTTTTAAGAGTTGCGTGTTATAACATATCCACCATGTTTAGAGGTTTTCACCATAAGAAATTTATCCAAATAATCTATTTCACTATTATCAAAATAGAAATTATATTTCTTCAGAAATGTTGATTCTCCCAGGTAGTACAGTAAAGAAAATGGCTATTTTGTTTAATCGAGGACTAAGTTTTACCCAGTAAGGTTAGCAGAAAGGTTAGTCAAGTCAGTTACCATATTAGCAAAGCAGTGCTTGAAGCCATGAATTATAAAATTTGAGGTAAATAAAGATATGATAAGAAACTGTGAGAAATGTTTGAAGCATTGAAACTAAAGATGACTAGAATGGGCGTCTCTGTTAGGTTAAAGAGCTGATACATTATGAAAAGGTCAGGACAGAAACAGGAAGCTATGATTAAAAAGGGGAATCCCTTATTGAATGGTTTTCAAGACTGTGATGTTTCTTGACTAGAGAAATAGTCAGGTGTGGTAGACTAGTTGGTTTTTTTCTGAAAAATCAAAAAGTGAAAAATATGAGATTTTGAAGTTACCCAAGGTGAATCAGAGCTAAAGGTGGAACAACAGATCATGCATGAGTCAAACGCATAGTTGTTACTGAGCAAACGAGAGTGGATATTACACGTGCTGAATTCAGGAACAAAGTGTGACAGAAAAAGCTAAGCCAGGTGTTGTTTGCCTCAGGAGAGTGGAACAATTTTCATGACAGGAAAAGAATGATCTTCTGGTGTAACTTTTGGGAATAAAGTGATGCAAATTTTATACTCAGTTCTGAGAAGTACAGGAGGAGGAGAATTGTGACAAAACAAATTTGGAGAAGAGCCAGATGAAACCTTTCTAGTTAAACAGTAATGCTCAGCCTCTATAATTCTCTGTGGCTCTCAAGAGGAATGTCAGACTTACCTCGTCTTCTTCAAGATTTAAATAAAAGATATGGAGTTACTCTAGGAAAAAATGCGCAATTTACCCTCAGAGAGTTTGCTTTACCAGACAACTGTTAAGTATTCTTAATCATTTATGGATCTCTGGCAAATGTAGTATGGAAAAGGTGCTTTAGAGCCATTTGCTTGAGATACAGTATCTGTATATCCTGAATATGAAATAAAGATGCACAAAGAATTTCTACTAAAATACTCAAGGAATGTGAGATCAGCAGAAGAAACAGTATAGAATCCATAGGTGAGCTAGTACTCACAGAGTCCATGAGGTTAAAACATAAGAATCAGAACTACAATAGCTTTATGTTCTAGAATTAACAGTATAGAATCTAAAATAAGCCTGCTATTTAAAGATTTCTCAGTGGTTAAAAACACTCTGTGCTCATTCAGAGGATTTGGGTTCAATTCCCAGCACCTACAGGATGGCTCATAGCCATCCATAACTTCAGTTCCAGGAACCCCAGAGACCTCTTCTGACATCTGCAAAAAACATACATAGGCACACACATGGTGCACACATTTAAGCAAGACACTCACACCCACAAAACAAAGTAAATTAATCTAAAGTAATTTTAAAGAATCAAGAGATGTGAAATATAACTAAGGTAACCAAATAGATTTCTAAAAGAGCCAAAGTCTAAATGAGACTTTTGGATCTGGAGGGCAGGTTATGATAATTGAACTTAATACCTCAATAATAGATTAAGCAAGTAATTATATATAACTTAATTTTTTGTGAAGCACAATAATTCAACTTCAAAACAGAAGTCCTCGACAATGATTGTGTTGCTGTTTCCCCTTTCGGTGCGTTAGTATTTGCTTTCTATTTTTAGGTCTCCCATGTTGTGTATGTACATATTTAGCACTTTTATATTCTTTGATTGAGTCGATTCCTTTATGAGCTCTGCTTGCTTGAGACAGGATTTCACTGTATAGAGCAGGCTGACCTTGAATTCACAATGATTTTCTTGTGTCTGGCTCCCAAATGCTGGAGGGTATGCCGCCATGCTCAGCTGCTTTTTAAATTATATAACAACTGCTGTAAGCCTCTTTTGGTATTTTTGGAAGGAAGAGTTCATTCTACCTAGATGTGTGTGTTATGTACTTCTGTGTGCTTTAATTTTCTTTTGCATGCAATAACTTTCCCACACTTTTCTCCATCGGTATGTGTCCTTAAAGCCAAAATGCACTTACTTTGAGCTGCGCATATTTGGGTCTTTCTTTATTATTCCATTCAGCTACTTTCTATCTGGTGATGACTGGAGAGCTTCCCACCTTTACATTCAAGAAAATTAATGATAAGTAAGGACTTATTTGTAGCACTCTTTTTTTTAATTCTACTTTATTTTGGGTGTTTAGGCCTCAACCTCCCTTCCAACCTCCCAACCCTACATAGAAGAGAGAAAGTTAGTGGGGAGAGAAGGCCCCTTTGCTTCTCCTGGCTTTTTAGGGCTAAAGGATATTTGGAGCTATATCAATCTCTGTCGGCAGCAGACATAGCCCACAGTCTCCTCCAAGCCACTGTGCCTGAAGCATTTCACTCTGTCTGTCTGTTCCAAACTGCCACACCATTTGTCTCTGGTCTCTTCAAACTGCCACAGGCCACATGCCACATGCCAATACCACATGCCACACCAAGCTCTCTCCAGGCTCTCATTTATATCTTAAACTATGCCACTATCCATGCCACACATGAGGGAGGCCTTGCCAGCTGGCAAAAGCCACACCCCACATAAGACAATTGCTCAAAGTGAAATTCCACACTTCAGATTAAACCAAAAACATATTTATATGACACAACTGAGTTTACAAAGAAAGCAAAACTTACATTACACTTATTTTAGATGTTTTATTCATTATTTTCTTGCTGTTTTATAGTTATGTTATTCCTTTAAATAATGCATAAATGCTACATGCCAAAAAGAAATCACTAACGAAACATTGGATTTGACCTACACTATAAACCAGATGGACCCAGGACACATAAGAACATTTCACTCAATATCCAGAGCATATGCATTGCTCTCAAGCAAGTATTTTTAAAACAGAGTAAATATAAAGTTACAAAAAAAATTTAACAAGATTTAGAAAACTTCATTTTAAAGTATCTTCCCCAACTATAATAGTATGAAAGTAGAAATCAATAGGAGAAAAATTAAAGAATCTTCAGGTATATGGATACAAGTAGACACAAAGTCAAGAAAAATGAAAAAGAAAAAATTTTTTTAAATCACAAGACAAAAGAAAACTGGAGCAGAGCACAAGAATATTTTAGATACAGCGAAGGCAGTCCTGAAAAGAAACCAGAGAACAGCAAATGTCTATGTGCAGAAAAAAATCACAATCTCAAATAAGCTGCCTTTCCATATAAAAGAGCTAGAAGAAGAACAACCTAGGCCAAAGGAAGTAGAAGATGGAAAAATAGCATATGTCAGTATGAACATAATGATAGAAAAAAAAAATTAAAAGATCAATGAAACCTTTTTGGAAACACAAGCAAAATGTACAAATACTTAGATTGACTTACAAAAAGAGGGATGACCTAAATAAATAAAATGAGATATTACATATTAGATATTGTAACTTTGGTATAAATTATTATATGTAAACAAATTGAATAACCTTGAAGAAAGAGATGAAGTACTATACATAAACAATCTATCAAGACCGAATGACAAAAAAATACACCAATAATAAATAAGGATGCTGAACTAGAAAAGAGATCTATGCAAGTACCTAGAAGGAGTTCCTCAACAGCAGAAAATACAGAAAGAGCCCAAAGCAATGGAGAATGAAATGAGAGACTACAGGGCAGGTTTAATCAGAGTCAAGAGCAGAGAAGGAATTGAGTGGGTAAAATATTCGATGGAACTAGGGATAATAATAGTAAAAGAGCAAGCAAACCCCAAGCAGGAAAAGGAAAAAAAGAAAACAAACAGCAAACAAACAAAACTCACATCTAAAGTAACTATGAACACTGCAGATCACCAAAGATCAAACGAAAGTCATAAGAATAGCCCCCTATGAAAAGCTGCATCAGGGTCAGGACATTTCATACAGGGACAAATAGTAAGTATAATTTTCAGGCCTTGGCATAGATTTTATAATTCTTCACTTCTGCTGTCTTAGTACAAAAGCATGAGCACTCGATATGTAAATGAATTACCTTGAATGTGTTCTAATAAAACTTTACTCAAAACAGTCAGTGAAGCAAATATTGTTCACAAATCCTCAGCTTGCTAAGTACCAAATGACTCCCAACTTTTCAATAACAAAATAATGGGTTTTCTGACCTCAAGAGATCCACCTGCCTCTGCCTCTGTCTCTGCCTCTGTCTCTGCCTCTGCCCCAGAGTGTGTTCCACCACTGCACAGCAAACTTTTGTTTTAAGAGACTTGAACCAGAGGTCAAGTACATGTCTCATATCCTCTTTCCTTCCCTGACCCTCAATGCCCACCCAATCCAACTAATTGATCTTAAAATGACAGTATGAAAGATCACGACTGGTCTAAATCTCTGAATCTAAACCACAGGGTAAGTATGTTAAGAAAGTTAGTACAATGGGTATAAGGTTTTACCAAGCAGAAAACTTCTATTTCGGCAAAATCAAACCCTATTAAAGTTTGCCCACATAAGATATGAAAAAAAATTTAAACAAATCAAAAAGGAACATCTAGAATCCATTTTAATTTTTCCAGCCTTTTCCTTCCACACATCCCAAGGTGAAAGAAGGGATTATGGCCTATGGACACACATGCATGGGGCCTATCATTTTCATGGTGACTGCCAACTTCACATCCAACATGTCACCTGGTAGACCCATTCATGGAAGAAGGTCTGTTGCCACAGACTTATGTGAATTCAATAGACCATGAGGCCAAAGGTGAGTTCATTTCTTAGAATGAAGCCCAATCCTATGTAAGATGACCAACGGAGAATGTGTTAGAGGATCTCCTTTCACTGGGGTGCTCAAAACAGCCATTACACATAATAAGGACCTTGGTGAAACTGCATGGGTTGTGGGGGGTAAACAAAAGTATGTATTGCAACCTCCAGTGCACCATTACTAGCATGTACAGGCAGAGTTCCAAGGAGTATAACTTACCATTAGTCATTGTTGCTAATTGTTGTCAGTTAAGAAGGCCAAACCACTCCAGGCCAAGCCACTATCCCATGAAACATGTCATAATGCATTTCCCATCCTTCCAGTAACAGACTCTATGGCTGGTCTTTTATGGTGTTCTTTCATAGAAACACTGATCGAATAAGCCAATGACCTTTTCTGTGTTCAGGGTTATAGGCAGAATTTGAGAATCAAACACTCATAGCCTTACGCACAGTATTTTAGTTTCCAATAGTGTTTACAAGTAGGTGTTTCTAAGCTGTTTCAAGGTTGAGAAAGACACAGTCTGTATCATGTACTGCCCTTTGTCTGCTAGGGTACAGGTCACCCTGTAAGATTCCTTGCGGGGAAACAAACTTTGATTGATGTGCTGTAGCACCCAGTGTCTCCACTGGAAACAGAAAAGGAACTAACTAAATCCTATTAACTTAGTCCCTGAACACCATGAGCTCTTTCCCTAACTTTATAAAAATGTATGATTTCCATTTTGTCCAATTTCAGTCATTGAAGAAACTGCTATTCTGTTATTTAAGTACTCCATGAAACACAACAAGCAACAACAAATCTTACAGCCCTTTTCCCCTGTCCTGTTCAGTATTTCACAGTAACTTGAATACTCTTTAACATCTAGTTATCATCCTGTTTTTTGTTGTTTTGTTTTGTTTTTTGTCAACTTGACACAAACTAGAGTAATTAGAAGAGAGAGTATTAGGATGAAGTGTCGAACACATACCTTTGGGGGTCCCTGGCCAAGATGTGTGGCTAAGAGATTATGACATGATTATGCCATGAAACAGATGCAGTGCATGAGGTTTGTTGTGGGAGGCAGGGAGAGTGAAAGGCAGTCTTACAGTGAGGACATGTGAGAGAGAGATCGCGCAATGGTTGGGGGGCTAGGGGTTTGGGGGTGCGTAGGAGAGGGAAGAAGGGAGAGAGTGAGAGAAGGAGGGAGTGGAGGGGGATGGCAGGAGAACAGGACACCTACTGGGACTCCAGGAGACAGAATGAACAAGACAGAGTGACCTAGGGTAGCTTCGACTTTTTTAAAGAGTGTGTGTGTTGCTACACACAGTGGAAATGTGATGCACCTGGCAGCGGATGGTGACCTAAACGGAGTCTTGCTCAAAGGCAGGTTGGTGGAGTATGCCTGATTTACAACAGAGAGAACCTCAATTGAGATAGCACCCCCACCAAATTAACATTTAGGCAGGCTAGCCTGCTGATCATTTTCTTATGAATGATTGATATAGTTGGGCCCAGCCCACTGTGGACAGTGGCACACGTGGGCAGGCAGTCCTGGGTTGTATAAGAAAGCAGGCTGAACAAGCCACGGGGAGCAAGACAGTGAGCAGCACTTCTCCGTGGTCTGCTTTAGCTCCCACCTTGAGTCTCTGCTCTGACTTTCCGTTGTGAGGAAGTGTCACATGAGAATGGCCAAGTTAAACCCAACCTTGTCCTCATGTTGTTTTTGCCCATGGTGTTTATCACAGCAGTAGAAACCCTCACTAAGGCAGCTATCTTTAGCATTATTTTAAAAAAACATAGAGTTGCCTAGCTCGCTCTCCTGAAAAACAAACTCGCCATGCAAATACTTCATCCAAGATGGCAGTGTCAGTCTCAGTTATAACATTTTCCTATCATCCCACTCTGATCCTAAAATTGGACTTTTTATTTTCTCTTCAATTTCAGGAGGCCCACACTTTTTTTTCTCCTAAAAACACTGCTGACTGTCTCTTTTGCCTGCATTCTTATAGGGAAAAAAATTGCATTTTTTTAAAAAAAAAATACAGGACTAATGGTAGCTGACAATTAACTATTTATTGTCAATTGACCTTCATTCAACCTTGAAGCTGTGATGGTTCTGGTTATAAAGATATCAAGATGATAGCGCAGCAGATGCTGCCAAATGAAAAATTTGCTGCAATGAGCTTTTTATGAAATATTGAGGCTAGGCAGAGAAACAGCTCCTCTGACAAAAATATTCTCAGTCACTCCCTGCATTAAATCACAGTGTGGAGGCTGCTGGCTCTAGCTTGTACTGCCAGCAATGACACCCTGAATGTACTTAGCTGGGAAACATCCAAATTCAAGAGATGACCTTTACATTGCAGATCATAGGAAATCTTCTTCATTCTCTTAGGTTTTAGAATCACAAAACAGGCTTTGCTTTTGTGGGTTTTCAAAATTAGACGTTATTGAAGAATCTCATTTGTAGGAAGAAAAAAAAATCTTTCTGTACAGTGATGAATCAAATGTCCTCACTAACACCTGATAGTGCACTGTGTTCTTTCTCTAGCCTTACAGTCTCACTCATCGCCAATCGTCCCATGGGTGGAAAACCTCAGATCAATATCTGTACAAGAAAATGAGATTTTATTCAGTTAACCCTTCTGACCCTCTCCTAGGTGAGGTGAGGTCAACCTAGCTTACGTTTAGAGAACGAGACAGGGAATCCTGGGTAAAGATGCTGCAAGAAGGACAAGCTCTCATTCTGTCATGTGGCTGAGACACTGCATGTCACGTGGTATTTGGGCAGCCAGGAGGGGTTGAGATCACATCCACGCCCACTCCAAGGGCAAACAACCTTCCACAGAGGGACATGCTGAAGGGGTATGCATTCAGATTGCTAAGGGTGGCAGCAGATTCTGGGGTGGTGGAAGGAGGATATGGTTCTGACAGAGGTCTGGAGCACTTCCGGGTCACACCATGGTAACCTTTTGTCTCACTGACTCCAATAGCTCACTGTTCTCGTTCCTGGACTGCTGCTCAGTCCTGGCAAGGATTCATTTCTCTCTATTCAGCTCAAATTGTAGACACATAATAAAATGCACAGTGACAAGATTTCCCGGGGCTTTCAGGTGCAAACATCATGACAGGAAATGGATTGCTACCTTCCTATGTCCAGAACTTAAATGAAGGTACCTACTGCTTCCAGATTCTGGTTGGAGACCAAAAGAGACACTGTCTAGTGTTCCCCACTTAAGAGATAACCAAGGATCATTTGATTCATTTATGCAACAAAATACTTCCGGACTAGCAATTCTGTCCAGGCACCGTGCTCAGCTCAGATGGACACAAATATGGAGGCAGGCATAGCCTGGGGAGCTTGCAGGAGAAGTTCACATGCACTATAATATGATCCCTGCAAGATTAGACTGAATGCAGAACCCTTAGAGTGAGAGCATTTCATCAGTCAGGGATGACTGAAAAGACACCATAGAGGACTTGATGCCTGGAGGAAGAGAGCAGAATAAAAGCAAGATATTTCAAGGGAAAACTATAAGCAAAGATAAAATACCATACAAGCAGATCACTGAGACACTGGAGTGGGGTAAAGCAGAACATATTCTCTCTCTGTCTCTATGTCTGTCTCTGTGTGTGTCTCGGGGGTTCGGGGGCTAAAGAACACTGTGTGTACAGAGCATGTCTTGCTAGAACATGTGTGGGTGGTGAGAGTAACAGTTTGTTACTAAGGAGCCAGGTAGAGGAGGGCAGGGCCAGCTCTGTGCTTTCTGCTAAGGAGTTGCATGCCTGGAGAGACGGTTCAGTGGTTAGGAGCACTGACTATTCTTCCAAAGGACCCAGGTTTAATTCCCAGCACCTACATGTTGGTTCACCACTGTCTGTAACTCCAAGAGCTGACACTCTCACACACAGGCATAATGCAGGCTAAACACCAATTCACCTAAAGTATAAGTTAAAAAAAATTTTTGAAAAGAGCCATTGATGACTGAGCAAGACAGATGATAGTCAGTTTCTGATGTCACACCTCTCAGCTACAACCTTGACACTGCCAAAGAGAGTCTTCCTGGGTTGTCGGTTCTCCCTTGTAGCTCACCCCCGTACCACCACAGCTCAGCTTTGCTCTGGTGAAGATAGAAGCCCTTCTTTTGTTCCATTAGTTCAGAAAGCAAGAGAAAGAAAACTGTTACCTGGAGTTGTTCCTGTACATTTTCAGCTCCCACCTCACTTCTCAGTTTTAAAGAGAGCTGAGAAAACATGAATCTACACACTGCCACTTTCTCATACCCTTTCATGGCATCTCAAGCATTGCTTCTGGAAAGCAGTGAGAGGGGGTGGTGGCTGAAACAGGCAGTCTGCGTTTTCGCACTCCTGGCACAGTATCTCATGGCATTATAATTACCGCTTACTTTTTAGCTTCCTCCACTGGAACATAAACTTCTTGCAGAGTGTGATAGTTGTCCCAATGACCTCAGTCTTTAAAAAGTACCAAGGGACTTGCAGTTATTGGGTTTCTATTGGCTGAGCACACGAACAGTCGTTGTCTCCAATTGCAAAGGCAGATGACAGTTCTGGCGTTCTGGGCGCCCTGAGATAGTCCCGATCTGCAGGCTACACCAGTTCTACACCTGAGACTACTAAAGCTTTAAGGCAATATATTTATTTTCCAGAAGAGTTGTGGTCTGAGGAAAGTGCCCCTGAATAAGAATTACTTAAAAAAATAGCACCTTTAATCAAGAGAACAGACAATTCTGTACAGCTGCTTAAAGTGAGAGTATGGGAGCGTGCACCCTGTCACGAGGACTCAGTGCACACTTGAAAGGTGCCATGGGTGGTGATTACGGCTTCTAGTGGTTGGGTTAATGTCGAGCAAAATGTTAGAGACAGCTTTCACTCATCCCTCCCTTCTTCCTGCTGATGTTGCTCCATCACAGTTCATGCCAAGGTGTTCCAGGCACTGGAAATTCTTCACTGCAAAATTGAACTTTTCTCAAGGCCGTAAGTCTCAGGTCAGGTCAGGATGCCTGAGACTGAGCATTTGGTCTGGCCACAGAGGGGCTGCCTGAGTTGTGGACAGTCAGGGCCTGTGTAGTTCAAAGGGTGTAGTAAACTTTTGGTGTAAATTAAACAATAACTGATTTCACTTCATATCTCGGCCGTGGCAAAGTGAGATGAGGTGCTTTTCTGACTGACACCTCGGGAAAGTGGAAAATCACACTTAAGAAACAGCCATTTAAAGTCTGAGGAAGCTGGAGGTGTGACAGCTCATGCCTTTAATCCCAGCCAGATATGGAGGCAGAGGCAGGTGGAGCTGTGTGAGTTCAAGACTAGCCTGGTCTATATGTAATTTCCAGGCCAGAGGAAACTCTGTCTCCACAATCAATAAATAAACTTAAAAGTCTATGGAAATTGTCCTTGGGTAGATTAAGTTTCTCTAAAGGAGCAGAACTGATAGAATGAATATAAAAACATACTATATGCATTTTATTAGCTTGGCTGTGCTTACAGTGGTCTAACTGGCTGTCTCCCAGTGGAAAGACCAAGAATTCAGTAGTTGCTCAGTCCATTCACCTGGAAATCTCAGGACTCTCAGCCTGGTTCTGGAGTCCCAAAAGATTTAACAGTCAAAGCAATGTAATTGGGATGAAATCAAAGGTGGTGAAGGCTACAACTGGTAAAAAGAACTCCAGTGGTAGGTGAGAGCTGACTTGGGCTGCCAGCACAGGAAGTTGCTAATTTTATTTTTTATTTTTTTTTTATTTTATTTATTTTTTTTTTTTTTTTTTTTTTTTTTTGCTTAGTTTTTCAGATTTTCAAGAGCCAGCTGAGAAACACGATTAGGATTTAAAACTTAAATTATTTAAACTTCTATTACATAAATTAAAACAAGGCAATAAAAACATAAACTCAATACTTGGTCATGTTTTGTTGCATTTCCCTGTTGTTAATTTATGATAAAGAGTATGAGTAATGGTGGACTAGTGACCGTCCCTCCTCAGACCCCTTGACATCACAATAGGGGCCCAAAGTCAGCCATGGTGGAAGGAGTGATGGTGGACTAGTGACCGTCCCTCCTCAGACCCAGTGACATCACAATAGTGGCCCAAAGTCAGCCATGGTGGAAGGAGTGATGGTGGACTAGTGACCGTCCCTCCTCAGACCCAGTGACATCACAATAGGGGCCCAAAGTCAGCCATGGTGGAAGGAGTGATGGTGGACTAGTGACCGTCCCTCCTCAGACCCAGTGACATCACAATAGGGGCCCAAAGTCAGCCATGGTGGAAGGAGTGACACCCTTGAAATCAGCAAGGACTGAGAAATAACCTTGACTTGCTATTTTCCTGTACTGAGACTTAAGAGAACAATGGGGAAACGAAAGCAGTGTCGATGACAGTGAACGGTGTCATCTTTCTGTCATTCCAGTTGAGAAGAGCCGCAATGTTCTTCTAGTAAATTACTCTTCTCATGGCTGTGAGGAAAAAGACTTGGTGAAAGTAACCTAAGGAGGTAAGGGTTGCTTGGGACTCACAGCTTGAGGGCCCAGTCCATCATGGCGGGTAAGTCCTGGCAGGAGTGTGAGGCAGCTGGCCAGACTGCATAGGCAGTCAAGAAGCAGAGCACAGTGGCTGCTGGGGCTCAGCTATCTTTCCCTTTACATTCTAGGACCTATGGGATGATGCCCTACATTCATTAAAGGTCTTCTTTCCTCAGCTAAACCTTTCTGGAAATGTCCTTACAGACAAACCCAGAGGTGTTTCCATGGTGATTAAAACTCACCCATCACATCGAGCATTTTGAAACTATTACATACATCATCAGTAAGTGAGCCACTCATGTCACCCCACCGAGACGTGAGGTTCTAAAATAGACCTTTGCTGTTTTACTAATTGGAAACATCAACCAACAATATTCATGCCATTCTTACAACTGCTCAGTAATTGTAGTCATAGTTTGACTGGGGGTACAAATGTTTGGAAAAAATATTATAACTACATGGAATTTACAATTATAATCATAGTGGCTGCATATTTAATTACTCATGGTATGCTGTACAATCTTTATATTAGTTAAAATTTATACACACTATATGTATACATTTTCATATTTTCTTTTCAGCTAACTGGTTTTTAAATATTTCTAACATCCTTTTTGCTTAACTCGCTCCCCTCACTTATATGATACTTTGTTTTTTTTTTTTTTTGTTTTTATATATATATATATTTTATATTTTTTTATATGATACTTTGTAAGTTGACTCACTTTAAAACCT